>NC_056732.1:1334984502-1335209502 GCF_019279795.1 Protopterus annectens
TACCCTCCCCCCCTTTTTGGGTCTGAACACTCTCCTTCTCCTCTGAGGCCTCACGGTAGTTGTCGGCACCCTCCTCCACAGCTCCGTCTGTCTCTAACACATGCTGATGGATCACGCCATGGCGGCACCCAACATGTACATTTTAAAAGTTCCCGTGTGTTTACACCTATAGTGCGGCGTTTGGGAATACGGCTGTGTGTTGTGTGCATTCACACTTTATACTGTTGTGCTGTACACCCAGTGATGTCATAGGGTGTGTCTGTGCGCCGTATCTGGGGATTATCTTCCGTGTTTTACGTTGGCACTGCAACGCTGTTGCCTATGCTGGTGCATTACTCTTGCCGGCAATGGATTAGCTTAGCACCTTACCTTACTGTGTCTGCACGTTAAGCCTACTATTTCCTGGCTTGCATCCTGCAGAGCCCTGTCATGTGTAGTTTCTGGGACATGGCATATCATGCATTTTGTGTGCCGCCGCCGTTATGCTGCATGTCTACTTGGCTCTGCTGTGTCAGTTCTTCACTCTTTGCAATCTGCTACTTCCCCTACTTTCTTTGCATTCATATGCCTCCCCTATCCCGTTTTGCAGGTTTCTGCATGCAGAGTTGTCAGCTGCCAATTGGCCTTCGTGGGTTGATTACTGTTGATTGCTCATTACTACTCCAATTACACTGCTTCCGCATTTCCTCATATTCTCAACATCACCTTCCTGTATCCGTTGTTGTTTGCTGGGCGGGCGTCACATGACTGGGTTAAGGGAACATAGTCATCCTCGTGCACATGCATCTCTGCGTGCATTGTGTGCTCTCAGCTCAACTATTTCCCCACACGCCGGTCCTGCTGCTGTGATGTGCAATGTACAGTCCATGTTTGCTGAGCTCCAATGTGCTTCCTCCTACAGTGGCACACCCCTCTGCAGGTGACATGTATTCCTTCTGAGCCACTCCTCGGTGTATTACCGCTGCGCCATTTGGTACAGCCTTATGCCAGCGGGGGTTTTGCGATTCAGTATTATCTGCCTCATTTGCATGGCATTGACTACTAATTCATAGTTACCACGCCGAACACTGCCGCGACTCCTTGGCAACCCTTGCACCGTGGATGTGGCTTTCTATGCATACCATAGTGTATTGTGGCTGTGAAGCTGATGTGTATTACACTGCTCTTTTATGACATTGTCATATTATTTCATTGTTTAGCACCTTCCGCTGACATGTCCTGGGTTCTGCTGTGAGTTTCTGTGGACATACCATTTATGTTATTATTTACATGTTGTGCATGTTTTCTTTTGACATTCTCTGTGTCTTTCGCCATTGGCATGTGGCAACAGTGTGATACCTGACGTTGACAGCCTTCCGTTACTCCTATGTTATGTTTGGGTAAATGTAAACCATCTTTTTGGTTTACATTGCCCTTATGCTACGCCTGCGCCACTTCGTGGATCGCTATATGCCTTCATTTGCATGGTGCAACACCGCACATGGGGTGTTTAGCATACCTACGCCGGAGGCGGCACAAATCCGGCGCACGCCGGTAGTGCACGTGGAATTGGATCGTACCTGAATCGCTCGGTGGCCATATTTGGCGTTGTAATGCCTATGCTATGCGTCCGCCTGGTGCAACGTTCATGAATCCCGGGGACTGTCCTTTAAACATGTTTTTAAAAACGTGCAGTGGATGACTACTACCGTAGAATATATAATCGTTAGAAAAGGTGTCCTTCCTATAAATCTTAGACTCGAAACCTTTTGTGTTGGTGTTCACATAGATGTCTAAATATGAGATACCTCCCTTCTCTACCTTGTAAGTAAATTTCAAAAAACTAGTTGTGTTATTTATATAATCAATCAAACTCTTGATTAAATCTCCTGGTATTTTCCAAAGAATAAATAAATCATCTAGGTACCTTGTGTAATACACCATGTATTTGTAGTACTCACTAAGGAATATATATAAAGATTCCCATTCTAACATGACGAGATTTGCGAACACTGGGGCACAAGAGGCGCCCATAGTGACGCCACTACTCTGTCTGAATAATTCTCCCTGGAACTGGAGATAATTGTGATCCAGAATCAGACTCATCATGTCAACAATGAGATTGATTTTATCCCAACTCATGGTGGAATATTTTCTTAAACTGTTGAAAAAATATTCTAAGCCAATATCTTTTGGAATGCTAGAAAAAAGGTCGACAACGTCAACCGTTAGAAAAAGAAGATCACTTTGCCAAATGTCCGGTGTTAAATTCGCTAGAAAATTCCATGAGTCCTTAGTAAGGTGTCTCACATTGTCATAAATGTGCTTGGTCCATGCATCAATGGCCACCCCTATGTTATATGTCTTGGATTTTGAACCAGAAATTATTGGTCTAAATGGTGGCTTATCTAGACATTTATGTATTTTTGGGATGCCAAAGATAGTAGCCATCCTAGGAAATTCTTCTCTGATAAATTTATTGGTTATCCAATTATCTAATAGATATTCCTCTGTAGCGAGGTCTATTCTCCTATACCCTATGTTAACTTGGTTAAGGGAAACCTCTTCATAATTGCCAGACAGGTGGAGTATATTGTGTATCTCGTTGTTATAGTCAAAAGTAGTAAACAACACTATACCTCCACCTTTGTCTGGTTTCATAATCCTGATGTCATGATTGGCCATGATGTTTTTCAAAACTTCCCTTTCTTTAATGTTAAGATTGTCCTTGTAAAACCCACCATAGTCTGGATTTGTTTTAATATTAGAATATAACTAATATATGTCTTTACTTACTAGTTTTTCAAAATTGGCAACATTCGGGTGATAATTTGGTATGTATGCACTTTTTTTCTTTAATTTGTTAATATTGTTATGTCTGTCCCTTTCACCTTTCATTTCACTGAACTGGATAGCCAAATTGAGTCTACGGCAAAATATTTTTATTTCCTTGATCATGTCTATTATGTTAAATCGTTCCGTGGGAATAAATTTCATTCCTTTACTAAACAAGGAAAAAAATTATTCATTAATATGGGCATCAGTGTAATTATATACGTTAAAACCATTAGAATTATGAATAGTCGCATATGTAGTTTTGCGAATTTGAACTTGGTGACCTTCAGCAGTCTCAGAACAGCCAACTTCAGAGTCCAAAAAACTAGAGGGAACATAACTGTAAGTTTCTATTGGAGGGTTTGCCTTGTTAGAATCTGTACCATCTGATACCTCTTTGTGAAAAACTAATATCTCCTTTTGTGTGTTTTTGGGGCTGGGTAAAATCTTCCCCCCTGAAAATTTACATCCTCTTCGTGTCTTCTTGATTCCTTGCGACCCCTAAAATCTCTATCAGTGTCTGTAAAGGTGTTCACATGTGTCACCTTGTCATGTGGCCACACGTAAGCTCTATGACTCTTGTAGGAATCTAAGTCTCTTTCAATTTTTCTGTTTTTCCTACTATGTGTTACTGAAGCTCTATGTTCTGCAGTTTGAAACTGTTTGTGATATAAGTCATACCATTGCTCAAAATTGTCATCCTGGATAATCTCTTCATTAAATCTCTCAATTTCATTAGTAATATTAGATATTTTTTCGTCATTGTATTTCATCAATTTCTTCATAAATGTGAAACCAAAATCGTCAAACATACTGTTAAAATCATTGATTACAGTCTTACTATATTCTAAACCCAAGGGTAACTTAAAAAAGCGTAACCCTTTGGGTACAATTTGTAAATGAATGCACTGTTGTAAATATGCGTTATCTATTTTTATGCTTTTGGTATGTACCAATTTCTTTCCTAAAGCGTATATTTTTTGTTTGATAGATCCATCATCATTATAATGTCTTGAACTATTATGTGCTAAATTTCTTTCACCATACTTAAAAACAACATCATAATTTAAAAAACTTTCAATTTCATCATGTTTATAACATCTATTAGATGCAGTCATTAAATATCCTTTTTTACTCTGTGCATTCCATCTATCATAAGGACTAGAAATCACCTCTTTCGAAACAGTACCTTTATGTGTGTCTTGGCGTTTAGCCATGGAAGAATAGGTTTTCACCACCTCCCGGTGTTTGGGTCTCGTTCCAAGTCTCTGTGTTTTATCATCTAGATGAAACAAACTGAAGTCGAAAGTACAATCCGCGTCTAAAGAAATATTTAAATTATTTTCTTTAGAAACATTGTCTTTGCTAACTTGCCTCGTACCCTGGCGTGTAGAAACGCCTTCCAAAATGATGTCATGAGCGTTAGATGCTTGACCATTTGGTATGTCATTTAAGCTACTGCTGTTAGGATCAAAATTACCGTGAGGTAATGTGTTGAAGTTGGTAATTAAAACTTTACTACTTACGTTGGTGTCAATAACCCCCGACTCGGACCGGTGTTTAGTAATGTCAGTTAATTTACTGACAAGATCTAGTAGCTTACTAACATCAGCTTGTAAGGACGTAACCTCCGCCCTTAAAAGAATGTAACTCCTCCCTGTCCGATAAAGCCGGCGGTAGATCCGGAATCTCAGCCATCAGGATGAAGAAATAACAGCAACACACCACGAAATATGAAGAAACTCAACCAAATAATGAATCCTGTGGTGGAATCCAGAAAAACCACTGCTCGGACAAGAGGTGGAAAGTAGCAATACACTTTAATTTGAATTTCAAAGCTCCACAAAACAATTCACCAAAAAACAAAGTTCCAAGTTAAATCCAAGTAATTCCAAGCAATTCCAGGTTAAGCGCTTTCATCTGCAAAAAGTGCAAACTTCATCAGAACCAGTATCAAAGCACTAGGATCTCCTTTTAAAACTCATTTGGCGCCAAAAATCAAGTACATATTTAAAGTCACATAAAACAATAAAATAACCCTGTTGGGCTATACCAAATGTTGTACTTTTAAGAATTAAAAAATACTTGTGTGGTGAATATATATTATGTATAATTGTGTATATAATAAAATTAATATGCTGTTTGAACAGTCTGTGTCCAAAAGATCCATGTACATAGTCACGTGATGAAACCCATCTAATGTAAAAACGTTGTTGGTGAAAGGAATGTATAAAAAAATTACTTCTAAATCTATCAAGTTATATTAAAATGTCTAATAGTTAAAATATCTAAAATAGTAAAGGAATGAAATTTATTCCCACGGCACGATTTAACATAATAGACATGATCAAGGAAATAAAAATATTTTGCCGTAGATTCAATTTGGCTATCCAGTTCAGTGAAATGAAAGGTGAAAGGGAGAGACATAACAATATTAACAAATTAAAGAAAAAAAGTGCATACATACCAAATTATCACCCGAATGTTGCCAATTTTGAAAAACTAGTAAGTAAAGACATATATTGGTTATATTCTAATATTAAAACAAATCCAGACTATGGTGGATTTTACAAGGACAATCTTAACATTAAAGAAAGGGAAGTTTTGAAAAACATCATGGCCAATCACAACATCAGGATTATGAAACCAGACAAAGGTGGAGGTATAGTGTTGTTTACTACTTTTAACTATAACAACGAGATACACAATATACTCCACCTGTCTGGCAATTATGAAGAGGTTTTCCTTAACCAAGTTAACATAGGGTATAGGAGAATAGACCTCGCTATAGAGGAATATCTATTAGATAATCGGATAACCAATGAGACCTACGAATTTATCAGAGAAGAATTTCCTAGGATGGCTACTATCTTTGGCATCCAAAAAATACATAAATGTCTAGATAAGCCACCATTTAGACCAATAATTTCTGGTTCAAAATCCAAGACATATAACATAGGGGTGGCCATTGATGCATGGACCAAGCACATTTATGACAATGTAAGACACCTTACTAAGGACTCATGGAATTTTCTAGCGAATTTAACACCAGACATTTGGCAAAGTGATCTTCTTTTTCTAGCGGTTGACGTTGTCGACCTTTTTTCTAGCATTCCAAAAGATATTGGCTTAGAATATTTTTTCAACAGTTTAAGAAAATATTCCACCATGAGTTGGGATAAAATCACTCTCATTGTTGACATGATGAGTCTGATTCTGGATCACAATTATCTCCAGTTCCAGGGAGAATTATTCAGACAGAGTAGTGGCATCGCTATGGGCGCCTCGTGCCCCAGTGTTCACAAATCTCGTCATGTTAGAATGGGAATCTTTATATATATTCCCTAGTGAGTACTACAAATACATGGTGTATTACACAAGGTACCTAGATGATTTATTTATTCTTTGGAAAGGACCAGGAGATTTAATCAAGAGTTTTATTGTTTATATAAATAACACGACTAGTTTTTTGAAATTTACTTACAAGGTAGAGAAGGAAGGTATCTCATATTTAGACACCTATGTGAACACCAACACAAAAGGTTTCAAGTCCAAGATTTATAGGAAGGACACCTTTTCTAATGATTATATATTTTACGGTAGTAGTCATCCACTGCACATTTTTAAAAACGTGTTTAAAGGACAGTGTATACGTGCAGCACGTATGTCATCAAATAAAGACATTATGGAAAAGGAATTGGAGAACATTTACAATATGTTTATTAATAGAGGGTATCCAAAAAATATGTTAACCCCTATAGTTGCCTTTGTTAAAAAGGAATGGGGCCACAAGTACCCACCTTTGTTGGGGAAACCATTTACTCCTTGTAAGAAGGACGATTATAACAACACCAACATTTGTGTGATTATGTTCAGCCCTTATACCAACTTAGTAAAATAAATTTTGTATAAACATTGGAATATTTTAACCTTATCGGATGAAGTTGCGAAAGTAGTGAGGATCTTCCCAAAATGTGTTTACAAAACATCCTCCAACCTAAAAAATATGTTGGAGAGCACAAAGACCATTAAGAAGGTGATGGATAATAACAATAATAAAAAAGGAACAACAAAATGCGGCACTTGCAACCAATGTAAGAACATAAATGAAGCAAAAGTCATAAGGTTGAACAACATTACCAAAACTAAATTGTTTAGTTTGGTAGGTAATTGTAATACCTCTAGAGTTGTTTATGTCGCCACATGTACCTTATGTGATGCAGATTACATTGGGAAGACCGAGAGAAAATTTAAAACTAGAATTTATGAGCATTTATACAAGATTAAAAACAAGACAGCAACAATGCTCTAAGTAAACACATTTTAGATAGAGGGCAGGAACATTACTTTCTTTTTAGTATTATTGATCACATTGACCCCAAGGTTTGTGGAGGAAATTGGAAATTTTTTTTTTGGTTTATTAGAAAGTAAGTGGCAAATGTTATGTGATGCCACTACTTGTCCTGGATTAAATGATTACATTAGTATTAAACCTTTTTTATTGATAGATTAAATTATTACATATATATTTTTTCATTTATAATTATTTATTTATTCATTCACACTTTTTAGATATTTTAACTATTAGACATTTTAATATAACTTGATAGATTTAGAAGTAAATTTTTTATACATTCCTTTCACCAACAACGTTTTTACATTAGATGGGTTTCATCACATGACTATGTGCATGGATCTTTTGGACACAGACAGTTCAAACAGCATATTAATTTTATTATATGCACAATTATACATAATATATATTCACCACACAAGTATTTTTTAATTCTTAAAAGTACAACATTTGGTATAGCCCAACAGGGTTATTTTATTGTTTTATGTGACTTTAAATATGTACTTGATTTTTGGCGCCAAATGAGTTTTAAAAGGAGATCCTAGTGCTTTGATACTGTTTCTGAGGAAGTTTGCATTTTTGCAGATGAAAGCGCTTAACCTGGAATTACTTGGAATTACTTGGATTTAACTTGGAACTTTGTTTTTTGGTGAATTGTTTTGTGGAGCTTTGAAATTAAAATTAAAGTGTATTGCTATTTTCCACCTCTTGTCCAAGCAGTGGTTCTTCTGGATCCCACCACAGGGTTTGTTACTTGGTTGAGTTTCTTCATATTTCATGGTGTCATGCTATAGAACTGTAAGGCTAAACACCATCAAAAAATCCTTCCACCCCATTGCCCTATTTAAACAATTTAAAGGGTTTTGTTCTGTAATCATGGTAAACTTTCTGCCAGACAAGTGCAATTATAACTTTTTCAGAATTCAGACCCTCCTTGATGCATAGATTCTTCCCTTGGTTGAAGGCTACAGCTCAAGTACACAACAGGATGCTCTTCTCTCCCCAAGGAAACATAGCTATGTACAACCAACACAACATACTTGGAAGCGTTTACCTGCATAATGAATTTTTAACCATAGTCAGAGATAGCTATTACAGAGGGGTCCACTTAAAGCCTCCTTAAGTATTTTACCACCACCCATTCTATGGCCTAGATAAGATACCTCTGCCATACCTATCTGACATTTGCATGCCTTGATAGTCATCCCTACCTTTTGCAATCCTGCCCATTTCCTCCCTGACATGTTGAACATGTTCTGACCATAACCAGTGTAAATGTGAATATCATCCAGATAAACAAGAACATAATCTCCTGCTAGGATGAAATCTTTTAGCCCTGGAATGTTGATAGAGCATTCCTCATTCAAAAGAACATTTTCTGTAAAGTTGTGCAACCAAATTTGGGTCACAAATGCTGACATCTCCATGGCTGCAAGTATCAAGGGTACCTGACAGTGACCCTTGGTCAAGTCAATAGTGGTCATATACATAGTCCATTTAGCTGCTCTAAGGATTCTTCTGTCCTCAGAATTGGATAAGCATCTGACTGTGTGACTGCTTAAGTTTGTGTAATCCATATAGAACCAGGTGTTGCTGTCTTTTTTTACCACTAACACCAGTGGTAAGGCCTGGGGACTTTTGGACTCCTGGATTACCCCAATACAGACATATACTGCAGTTCCTCTCTCAGGGTTTGCCTAACCTATTTAGGTTCCCCTGTAAGGGGTTTGTTTAATGGGTCACTGCAGTCCTGTGATCACAAGGTGTTTCACCAGATGAGTACATTTTGACTTACCAGTAAACATATCCTGAAATTTCTGTAGTAGAGCTCTGAATTCCTGAACATGGATGGAAATATCTGCTGGGAGAGGGTTATCTTATTCACACAGGTGTCAGAATGAGTCTCACCAAGGAGATCTACCTGCTGGTCTGCCTCTAGCTCATCCTACAAGCCACTTCAGATACTGAGTACTAGGGACTCTGAGACTTGATAAGGGCAAGTGTTAACATAGAAGAGTTTGTGCCTCTGCCTTCTGCCTGGCAGTTTTGTTATGTAGTTAACATCACTCACTTTTTTAACAATGATGAGGGGGACCCTCCCAGCCTGGTTGCAGAGTGTTGTGTCTAACAGGAATAAGTGCAGTGACCTGATGCCTAACTGAATATTTTCTGGCTTTGGCTATCCTGTTATACAAGACATTTTGCTGCTTTTGCCAGGCAGTCCTGAGCCATCCCAATAAGCTCCCTAAGCCTAGTCCTGAGAGTTAGGGCATACTATACAACTGCCTCCCTGTGGGAATAGAAATTACCCTCCTACTCATCACAAATTAAATCCAGGAAACAACTGATACTATGACCACACAAACTAAAAGATCAAAAACCCTCTGGCATCTTGTAGTGCCTCCTTGAATGCAGTGTGGAGCTAGGGTTAGGTACTTGTCCCACTTTCTGTTGAACTGGTCTGCAATTTACCCAAACATGGTCTTTGATATGTATTTCAACCTCTCCTCTGAAACACTGGTCTGTGGGTGGTCTATAAATGATTTATCCTACAATGCTTCCACAAACAGGCTAACAGATCTAACATGAAGTTAGAATCTCAATCTTGAGTATTTATGTGGGAAAACCTATACTGCTGAAAATGTATAACACTGCATTTGTCATCTTTACTGTTTCAATGGAGGACAGAGTCACCACTTCTGTGTATCTAGAGGCATAATCCAGCACCAACAGAATATATTTCTTACCTGTGGAACTTGTTGTACTTCCCTGAGATCCCACAATATCCAGAACTTCCCTCTGAAATGGCTATTCAATAAGAAAGGCATCAAAGTAGCTCTGGCTTTGAAACCCACCTTACCAACCTTTTGATACTACTTATAAGTTCTGTAGTACCCTATTACATCTTTTGCAATACTTGGCTAGTAAACATTTTGCAAAAGCCATCTCATAGTATGTTTCATACCTATATGGCCTGCAAAAAGAATATCATGGACTATAGACAGAAGTGTTTATCAGTAAGCCCTAGGTATTACCAACTGCTGAATTACTTCTCCGTCTAGCCCTCCTTCAGGTGTACATTCTCTGTACAACAATCCTTTGTCCCAGTATAAAATCTACTCCTCCTTCCAGCTCTCCTTGTAAAGAAACCGTGGTGCCTTTTGCAGTGATGCTTCAAATTTAGGCTGACTACTTCCACCTGTTTCTCCCCTTGAAGTAATCCCTTACAAGGGGAGCATAATACCTTTATCCTCTATGGCTCAATTCCCAGCACACTGCTACTGATCAGCTACCTCTCTGAAGCAGCCATATCACTAGCCCAGGTGGAAGTTCTGGGGATAGGCCATGTATGACTGCATATAATTGAATTCACAAAAGGTACTGCAGCATCAGAGTCCTACTCTAGTAGGACACCTGTGGGAATATGTTCAGATACAAATACCCACTTTGTCCATTGTCTCCCTTCCCAAGCCAGATAAACTCTAGCCAAAGGTACCTGAAATGGTGTCCATTCCAAGCCTCTAACTCGAGTGGACTTTCCAGGCAAGTGTTCTGACTATTGCAGGCTTAAATATGGTTATGTCTGAGGGTGCATCACTCTTAGCTATGACCACCTTTCCTTACAGCAAGATAGGATACAGACTTGTGATAGTTTGGTACAGCTATTCCAAATGCTCATCCTGCCTGCTGTTTTCTGATGTCTTCAACCTCCACCCTGCTTCAGTGAACAGGCCTTTTCTTACCACTTTATAACAAAAGAATCTTCCAGTATACCTTACCCACAGTAACTGCCTTTCAGAAAATGTCTACACATACATAATTCCTTGGGAAGGCTGGTAAAATTCCCCACAACTTTCTTTCTGTCAAGGAAGTACTGTCTCTACCCTAAATATGGCTAGTGACAGCACACCAGTTACCAATGCCACTCTTGATTTTATGGCTAAGTAATATAATAACACACTTAAAATAATAATGTGCTGAATGATCTGACAAATTAGAGGCAGACACCATAAGCTTCACAGCCTACAGACTAAATAATACCCTCTTGTCAGATAATAAATACTTTGGTTCATAAGTGTATACTAGGCTAACAACCCTAGGGCCCTTAAAAACCTAGCTGTGTAACCCAAATGTGATGCACAAATTTGTATTAATGAACACAATTTTTTTAATTTAAAGCTTCTGAGAGTTTTTCTTGTGGAAGTATTTTCCTTTCTTCTAATTTCTCTCATAATCTTTTCGTATATCTTGTGTCTGGAAATTCTGGGCTTCTTGCATAATAGTAACAATACATAATTTCTTTCTTATTCTCAATAGTCCACTCTGTAATATTTATGGCTCTTTTTTGGCCTATCAGTTTTTCAGATTTCTGTGGACTGCTACTACAACAGGGGGGCTATCCTCCCCTGGTTCTGGCCTACCCCATTGTAGGAATGTTTCCATGTCTTGAAGATTCTACACTGTCATTTTTTTCCAGTCCTGGCAACAGTGCGTCTACAAGGATTGGGCAAGTTTTTATCCTGGTTCTTGTGCACCCAGCTATCTTTTTATTTCTTAACCTTTTTCTATCCATGATATATGCTATATCAAATACATTCTATATATCAGTGTCATCTTGGTGAGATTTTCTGAAAAACAGGGTCCACCTCATAAAGGTACTCACCAAGACTTGAGGATAAATTAAATTCCAGGAATACTACTCTCCTTTGCTTGCTGACTTATCATCTCTCCATTCAGACCCCTATTCTCTGATGTGCCTGATGAGAGCCATGTATAGTGGTGTGATGATCTCTCTGGACCTAAATGCTATGTCCTTGCTTATAAGATGAGCAACATAGAAGGATTTTTTACTACCTTGGCCAAATGTTTGTCAAAGGCTAGGTTACTATCTACATGAGTTCCCAGATCCCTAACTGGTGAGTGAATCAACTTTTAAAGGCATTTTCTGAATGACATAGTTAGCTGGGTTGGTATACTTCCCAAAAGGTACTATAATGCATTTCTTGTTATTGAGTTTTAAGCCATGGCTTTGGCACCAAACGTTTGTCTGTATTCGGCCTTCCAGAAGGGTGTTCTCATCTTAGGGGACTGAATGACTGCTCCCAGTTTGCAGTAAGTGGCCTTTGACATTGGCTTTGACATCCAAGAAATAGATGCCAAAGAGAAGTGAGCCTAGTACAGAGCTCTGGTGGACTCCACTGTTGACAGGCCTATTTTGTGGAGGTGGCCTCACCAGTTCTAACCTCCTAAGTACTCTCAGTAAGCCAGCTAGCTATCCAGTGTGTTATAAAGGAGTTCATACCTAGTTCTGTAAGTCTGTTGACAATGCCTGAGTGGGATATTGTACCAAATGACTTATCCAGATCTAAGTAGGCAGTAGACACTGTTTTCCCCTCATCCATTGCCTTAGTGACCTTTTCAAATAAGTCCACTAGGTTCAGTACGCATGACCTTCCTTTGACAAAGCCAAACTCTGGTGGATCCAGTGTCTGGAGGTGAGTGGAAGACTGTGATGGTCATCCCCCTTCATAAGGGAGGGCAATTTCCATTATAATTTTCCATGGCTTAGCAAATAAGACTAGTCAGACTAATGGGTCTGTAGTTTCTAGGATCTGTTGAAGGTTCTCCATTATGAAGGGGTGACCATCACAGTCTTCCATTCATGTGACACAAAGCCTACTTTAACAGTATAGTTAAATAATGAATCCAGGGGCCCTAAAAAGTAATATTTTGGACTATTCAGGAGGCATCCTGGGATATTATTGGAGCCCAATAAGGCCATGTTCTTGGCTTTAGTGAGTGCAGCCAATATGTGCTCCCTAGTTATAGATGGAAGTGTTATGTTTGAGGATATTATTGGGGGGTGGTTGGGAGTAAAGCTGGAAATGAATTTGTCCACTAACAGGTTTGCTATGTCACGAGGCTTTGTGAAACTGGTGCCATTAACCACCAGATCAGCACATTGTTGTGTGCTTCCCTTGAGGTTTCTGACTTAGCTGTTGAATGCTTTACAGTTATCTTTCATCTGGGAGGCTATCTTAACCTCAAAGTTAGCTTTACTTGAACTAATTAGCCCTCTTTGCTGCCTATTTACTTGATGAGAGAGTTTTTATCTTTAGAGGAATTACCCTTCCTGATTTTTGGCATAATCTTTTCCTTTTGTTTCACATCCTGTTTAATTTTGAATGCCACCAAAGCAGTTTATTTCTGGGACTAGTTCTGGGCTTACTTCTAGTAGGCACAGCACCCTCTCTGCAACCACTGATGAGGCTGGATTTGGAGGGGCATTGAATTTTTACAAACCGTCACTTAACAAGTAATTTGCCTTGGAATAGTCCCTAATTGTTATTGTTTTTAATGAGATTACAGAGTTGATTTTGATTTAGATGGAGACACCCTTATGGTCAAAACTTACCAGGGAGGACAAGACATTCTCCATTATTTGTGACCATGAGGTCCAGTATGTTGGAGCCTCTAGTGAGCATATTCACTGTTTGGTCAAGGCTGTTTGTAGTTACAAAGTCCAGGAATCTCTGTGTCTGCAGATTTGAGGACATGTAGGATTCCCAATTTAAATAGGGATAATTAAAGTCTCCTATGAGTAGGGTGTAAGGTTGGATGTTGTCTCCAGTAGGTCCTAGTATGCATTGTGAGCTTTTTAGGATATGGTGGGTAACCTATAGCTCGTAAGGATATGGCACAGGATTTTTTTCTTTGATGATCTGCATGTGGAGGAACTCTAGCATGTCATCCTGTTTGACCAGTCTAGAGTTATACTTGTTTTTGATGTATATTGAGACACCTCCACCTTTAGCCCTTGTCTGTGTAGCTACTGGTCTAAAAGATTGGAAGAAACTGAACCCTTGCACTGCAGGGGGTGTCTTGGTAACTGCTCAGATACTTATATTCTCGAGTGCAAGGAGGGCTTGGAGGGAGTGTAGTTTTTTATTTAGGCTCCTGGCATTGAGCAGTAACACATTGAGGTTCTGTTGAGTTGATTTTACTGTGTTGGTAGGTTTGTCAATGTGGCATTGCCTAAAAAAGGCACGATGGGGGTGAATAAAGGTTAAGCTAGTATATTTTGCTCATATTGTGGCATCATAGGTTCATAGGTTCATAGGTAGGTACTAGACTATCGACCCAAGGGCCTACATAAGCCTAGCCAACAAGGTTCCCTGGCTTACACCACCCAAGAAAGTTATATTCCTGTGCCACTGTCGAGCAGAGACACAGAAGTGATCCCTGGGGTGTATTTCCTATTTCCCATCCACTCATCAAGATTTTTTCTTGAAGAGTGCTAATGAAGAACTTTGCTTGACATAGATGGGTAGCCTGTTCCAGAGTATGGGAAGTCTCTGGGACAGGAATCTATCCCTCCAGCATGTCCTGTTTATTGTGGTGACAAGGTTTAGGTCCCTAGAGCATGTAGCTCAGAGGGATTGACATTTCTTTAGGTGTAGCATGTCCAACAGCCCTGTGTTTGACATAGCTTTATATGTTAGGCAGAGATCACCTCGGAATAGGTGATATGCTATGGAGTAAAGCTGGAGTTTTTAGAGGCGGTCGGTGTAGGGCATTTGTTTGATACCAGTAATCCTCTTTGTGAGGTACTTCTGTGGCCTTTCCAGCTGCTGCAGATGTCTTGTGAGGTACATTCCAAAAGGGGCGTTGTACTCTATAATGGGTCTAATGAGTGTTGAATAGAGGGGAACAATGACCTCTTTTTTCCTGGATGAGAACCCTTTTATTATGAGGTGTGCCACATAGAAGGACTTCCTGACTACTGTGGTGGTGTGACTATCAAAGGAGAGACTACTGTCCACCTGGGTCCCAAGGTCTCTTATCACACATTCAGTGTTACTTAGATTGCTGCCTATGTGGTAGTTCATGGGTACAGAGTTTTTACCAAATGGGATGACACTGCACTTTTTGGCATTGAGCTTGAGGCCATGACTCTGACACCAGGCATCTGTCTCAGCGAGGCCCTTCTGTAGGATGTCCACATCATTTGGGTACTTGACTATGGTTCCTAGTTTGCAGTCATCTGTGAACTTCGTTAGCCAGAGGCCTTCTGGGTTAGTCTGTACTTCAGAGAAGTAGATACCAAACAAGAGAGGTCCCAGGACGGAACCCTGTGGTACTCCACTTGTCACTGCTTTGAGTTCAGATTTGAAGTCTGCAACTTTTACAGTGTGGGTTCTGTCAGTGAGCCTGCTGGCAACCCATCTTGTGACTTAGGGATTTATACCTAGTTTAGTGAGTTTAGATATAATTCCAGAATGGGGGATGGTGTCGAAAGCCTTGGCGAGGTCAAGATAGGCTGTGTGAACCACCTTACCCTCATCTACGGCGTTGGTGCCTGCCTCAAAGAAGTCGATCAGGTTCAGGAGGCATGATCTGCCTTTCACAAACCCGAACTGGGTGGGATCAGAGTTTGGAAGTTGCCAATGTCTTTGTTTATGAGTTCCATGATGATACGTTCCGTGGCCTTGCAGACCAGGCTCATCAGGCTAATAGGTCGATAGTTCCCGGGATCAGTGGTGGCTCCCCCTTTGTGGAGTGGGATAACTGTTGCTGTGTGTCATTCAGTGGGCACAAAGCCTGATGTGAGGCTATTATTGAACATGGTGCTTAAGTGGGAAGCCAGTTCATTCTGAAGTTCGTGTAAAACGCAGCCTGGGATGTTGTCCGGTCCCATGGATGCTGTGTTTTTGGCTTTAGAGAGTGCAGCTTTTACCTACATAGTTGTGATTACAGGGACTCTGCATTCTTCCTTTATAATTATGGGCCATTTAGGGGGTGAGGAAGGGGTAAAGGTAGCACTGAACCTATCTGCCAGGATGTTGGCAATATCAGTTGGTTCTGTCATTTTCATGCCATTGTTCTGTAACTCAAAGCAGATCTGGGTGTTGCCATTGAGATTCTTGACATAGCTATAGAATGCTTTGTGGTTGTCCTTAGAATTAGTGGTGATTTTGTTTTCATAGCTAGCTTTGGAAGATCTTATAAGGGATCTCAGCTTCTTACTGAGGCTGACCAGGGAGCTCCTCCACTCATGGGATTTTACTCTCTTTTGCAACAGTTTCTTCCTTCTGTTGTACAGTTTGTTTATGACAGGGGACCACCAGATTGGCTTCCTTTTTTTGGAGGATAGCATCTTGGTTCTGTTTGAGATAGCACGATCCATGCATTCGTGTAAGTGCTTATAGAGTGCATTTGTGTAGGATTCAGCAGTTGTAACTGTATTGTCCATCTGCATGGGTGTCATGAAGTTCACCACTTCTGTCTTAAGAAGCATGAAGTTAGCTTTGGAGACATTTTTTACCGTGGTTTCCTTAATGGGGGGGTGGGGGCAGGATGTGGATATCAAGGGTGAATAACTTATGGTCGGATCGGACCAACGAGGAGTTGACTTCAGGTGTGGAACACCGGTTACTCATGTTGGTAATGACTAGGCCTAGGATATTGTTGCCCCTGGTAGGGGTGTGGATAAGTTGATCCAGGGCATTGGAGTTTATGAATTCCAGAAAGCATTGAGCTAAGGAGTTGGTACACAAGTAGTTTTCCCAGTTAATTGTGGGGTAGTTGAAGTCATTCATTATTAGTGTGTTTGGTTGAACCCTAATATTTTCCAGTACATCAAGAAAACAGGAGTGGGAATCCTGGGGCATGGTGGGGGATCTGTAGCAAGCTACAATTTGGATTGCAGTTTTGCCCAGAGTTAATTGCACTTGGATAACCTCGGATGCATTATGCTGAGCAACTAGCCTGGAGGTGTGGATATCCTTAATGAATATGGACACACCTCCGCTTTTGGTGTTTCGGTCCAGGTTACATGGCCGAAAAGTGTGGTATGAGTTATAGCCTGGTAGTGCAGGGGTGCTCTCTGGAGCCTTGAACCAGGTCTCTGCACAGATAGCGATGTTCTCCATTTTAAGGAGTGCCTCGAGTGAGTGTATTTTGAGATTTAGACTTCTAGCATTGAGTAGCATTACCCTCAGTTTTTGCTTGCCTGTTCCTGTTACGGTGGTGAATTTGTTATTTGAACCTTGCCTAAAAGGGCACTATAGGGGCAGCAAGAGCCTTAGCCAGTATCCAGAATCCCAGGGGCGACAGGTGCAGGCCATCTGTACCAAAGCATCGTGGTCCGTCGACCATGTCATCCCAAGCAGACAGATACTGGATCCCCTTAGAATGACACCAGAAGCTTAGCCAATTGTTGAAGTCAATCATTTTGTCCTTGTCCTGCGGTATCATTCTAGGTGATGGCAGAATCCTACTCAGGGCTAGGGTCATACCTGCCTGGGCTACAACATTGGAGAGCTCTTCCATGTCTCTTTTCATGTAGTCCAGGGAAATATGTCTCAGGTCATTCACACCAGCATGGACAATGACAGAGTCATATTTGTACTTGTTGTGGAGTGACCTGAGTGCATGGGTTATGTGGCGGATCCTGGCACCCGACAGGCAGCTGACAGTAACCTTCTCCTTGTTTAGCCTGGTGAGTGGGACATCAGTGTGCCTGACTATAGAGTCACCTATGACTAGTGTGTTGGGTACGTTATTTTGCCTTATTGGCTGTGGTTGAGTGGCACACTGAGTCAGTGGGCTATGTGTCATTTAGGTTGTGTTGGGGGATGGAGGTTGCTTGCATTTCTGCTTTGGAGGTCTCTGTTGCTTAGATAGATTATTATTGAGGGCCTCCATGAATGTGATGGTAATATGCTGCTCAGTGCTAGTCTCATACCAGCCTGAGACAGATAATCTGAAAGCTTCATAATGTCTGTCTTCATATAGTCCAGGGAGGTACATCTCAGGTCATTTACACCTACATGCACTATGATGGAATCATACTGGTACCTGTGGTGTAATGACTTGAGTACATATGTGATGTCTCAGATCCTGGATCCAGATAAGCAACTAACAGTTATCTTCTTGTAGTTGACCCTAATTAGAGGGACATCATTATATCTTACAATGGAGTCCCCTATGAAAAAGTTCTTAGGAAGTGTGTTTGCTTGCTTTAGGGGTTTACTGGTTGGTGCTCTGTGATGACCCACCATTGGACCAGTAATCAAGGAACCTCAATCTTCACCACTGGTGCCAGTGGGGGACGTCACTGGGAGGAATGACAAGTACACACACAGTATTTCCAGAAGCAGCTCTCTGCATCAACTGCAATTTCCCTTAAGAGCATACAGAGACCACAGTCAGTCCGGGGCTGGTTTCTCCCTCTTTCCCCAGATCCCCATTAAGACTCCCCACCGGCACAGCTATAGAGTTGAGATCTCAGTTGAGTGACCAAGCCAAGACCTCCAGCACCCTCTCTGTCCAACCAGTGCTTAGTGTGCCTTCCCACTGCCATGTAGCTGGCAAAGACAGTCTTTGAGGTTTGATTTACACACACACACACACACACACACACACACACACACACACACACACACACACACACACACACACACACACACACACACACACACACACACACACACACATACACACACACACACACACACACACAAACGGGAAAGGCAATCTCAGGTTTACTAGCTATCTTCCCTTATTCCCAGACTATAATGTAGTTTCTACTACTACCAGTCACTCCCTATCAGCTACTCTAAGGCCCTTAACAAAAGGTGATCAATTTGACTGTGCAATATTAATATTAATACAAATGGTAGTTTGACCAAGAGCAAGGCTATTAGGAGTGGCCCAAACAGTGTCACCAAATAAACATGCAAGTACTCTCAATCTTAAATATCTCAACACAAATCAGCCACAATGAAAGTTTAAATATTTTTAATAATAAATAATAAAAGAATAAGAGAATACTAAATATATATTCACAGTGACATCAGAGTGCAAAACCACAGAAAATATTTAAAACAACATTGTGGAACAGTCTTAAATAAATAAAGAAAAATATCTAAATTAAGCTTCACTATATTCCTGACTGCATCTAAGAGAATTATACTATAACTTGAGAACTTACTAATAGACCAAGGCAGATGTGGTGAATGGATCTTCCAGTTGTTGTCAGGTCCAAGACAGAATACAGAATGCTGTGTCTCACTAAGAGACTTCTCAAATTAATATCGCAGAACATTACTAGTTCGCAGAATGACATTATTTCTTGTCATCTGACTTCTAGTCCCCAGGCCCAAGACAACCATTGATGGAAGTTGATAGCATTTAGCATCTACCTATAAAAATACATAGACCTCAGATCTTTGGCAGATGCCAGAAGTCATAAAACAATTGCATTCCTTTATGCTTTTAAGACTAGTAATTAATTTTGAGCTTTTCTCCCCGGGCCTCCACTGAAAAAGGGTTTTGGCTTAGTCGGACATTCCCAGTCAACAAATGTAAAATAAAATAAATAAATACTTCACTGTAAAGATAATACAGAAAGGCTTTCAGCACAGGCTCTGTGCCTCTAGCTGCATTGAAAACTGAAAGATACCATCTTTTATTGCATAGCCTATAAAGTAATTTAATTTCAGCTATTTTCCTAAAATTTGCTGGACTGAAGTTAACCTCCTGTATTCCAGTTTTCACTTTTAAAATATATACATTTAGACAGTTACAATTGTGCATGTAAATTTCTGTTTTCTTCCAATAGGGCCCGCTGTGGATGCATTTCAAACACAAATACTTTATAAAATACCTTTTCAACACACATCTGTACAAACCAGTTTGATATACACATGACATGCAGTTCTAATACAGTAGTAATACAAGCATCTAATATAAATCATGTTGATGTTCACAAATGACATATAATCATTTACAAAATTCCAGATTGCTGTGCTGGCAGTATCTCCCTTCATCACAGGCTCCACTGAGAGTAACAGTATATGTGGTATTGTGCTGTTTTTTTTCTGAGTGCTTTTGGGCTTGCTGAGACATAGCTTTGACAGCGGGTGGTCTAGGTGATCTTTGTTGTTTAGGAAGATTGCTTTTAAGTGCCTCAACATACGTTAAGTCTATGTGTGTGCTATGTGCGGGGGTGTTGTGTGTGTGGGGGGTTTCAACAACCTTATGTGGACTTGTATGCATGAGTTTAACCTTCAGTGTCATTGTGTAAGTACACCTCTCACCTACTGTATTTGATTCTTTAAGGATTAAGTGGTTGTCAGTAAACATGAGACAATTTCTACATTGTCTCAAGATGTCCATATCCACCAAGCTGGCTACAGAGAAGTTAGGAGATTGAATATGCATACAGTCCAGTCCTTTGATTTTTGAGCTACAAGGGAGTGGTATGTTAGAGTTAGAAGGCTGTTAAGAGTGCTTTGTTAGTGCAGACTAAAAAGGGTGATTTACTGGGGCAGATTATACTAAATAGTATTAAATTCTACTAACTTTAATATTCACACAGTACTGAATTCTACTAAATCTGAAGGTATTGCTACTTGGTTCTATATTACAACGTCGAAACATCGTAATATCGAACACCTAAACATCGACCCGTATTCATCAAAACCCATTTACATGAATCAATGAATACTTCCCGGGCAAAGATGAAGTTGGCCAGCTACACGGTGTTGCCCTTTTCTCCACTGTAGTGCATCTTGGAGTTAGTATAATTAGCTGGAGGGGGTGTGGTGGGCACAGCCCCCCACGTCAGGGGGTGTGGGGGGCGAAGCTCCCCCACATGGGTGGGGTTGTTTTAGGTTAGGTTAATTATGTGGGACTGCAGTGCAAGTGTTTTTTTGCACTGTAAGTATTCATCGATTTGTGTAAATACATTTCGATGAATACGGGTCGATGTTTAGGTGTTCGATATTATGATGTTTAGGATGTTGTAATATAGATGCTTGCCACTCGATGCCCAACTAGCTGCTTTAAACTTTTTGGCCTACAAGGTATTTGCGCTATATTGCTGCTTTACAGGTTACAGTTTTTATGGACAGTTCTATGGAGAAAATTTGCTTTCTAGGTGCTTGCTAAAGTACAGGGCACTGCTTACCCACACAAAAATGTAAAATGTAGAGCAGCACAGAAAAAAACAGTCATTAAATAATGAGCCCTCTGGCCAATAAAATGAGTCCATTTTTGTATTTCCTAACTCATATAAACCAGTCAATCTGTCCCTGGTTTCAGCTTCAGATACATTTTAGCTTACATTTTGTTTCCCCAGGAACGAGATGTAATTACATCAGCTTACATCATTTCCTTTCACCAAAGAAAAACAGGTTCATTCACCTTCTCAAAGTAATTAAATTGTATACTAAAGACAGCATACCCAGGTTTGGTCAGCTATCCCCTTGAAGTTTCTTCAAATTGCACTTTTGTGGCTCTTTGGCCTTCTGACTGAAATTCTTTTATGACTTAACTATATGCAAACAATTAAGTTCTTCTGTTAACTTCGGAGTTCGGACAGTTACACTTTGCATTTCAATTACAAGTTTCATACATTCTCATTTTTCAGCCATTTTTTTGTATTCACAAAGGTTACAGGTGTACAATCATTTTCATTTCACAGAAACTTCACAAAGCTTAAATATTGCTTCACAAATATGTTAATAGTCTAAAATAAGAGCAGAAAATACATCACATATTAAGTTTCCCTACTCTGGCACCACAATATTGAGTAAATTGATTTTGTATATGGATGAAAAACTATTCTACTGGTAGTATGGATTGTGCTGTTGGCTCATGTAGATCTGTGTATTGGATGGTATATTCCAAATGTAATGAATAGATTTCTACTGCATACAGTACCATATAGGTGTTGAGTATGTATTTTAACAAAATGGTTTTACTCTGTCCTTATAGTCTCTTCCAGAAATTCATTAATGCTCCTAGCATGAGCCAAAAGGCCCTTCTCCCATGAAGTGCCAATTTGTGATTCAGAAAACATGCCAGCTGCGATGAGGTAAGACCTCATTATCAGCTAATTTGCATATCTGCATGTTTCATGAATCACAGTTACTTTTCTGACTTGCAGACCATGCCTGATCTGCCCTTCACAGTAGTATCCTGCTGCATGTGTAGGCAGTGGCATTCCCACAATCACTCACACACACACACACACACACACACACACACACACACACACACACACACACACACACACACACACACGTACACAATCACACACACACACACACACACACACACACACACACACACACACACACACACACACACACACACACACACACACACACACACACACACACACACACACACACACACACACACACTCTCACTCACATAGACACTACAGTCCCAGTACCTATCCCTAGCTTATCCACCGTCTCGTAGTTCCTCTCTACCCACGTAATATTTAGTGCCATTACAGCATGTATGTATTAGGCTCTAGTGTATTGCCCTCCCATGATCCCCAGTATAATGTTGGTGCTGGTATGGCACTTTAGAGTATCATCCCTGGTGTCTAGCGCATCCTCACCACACTCTGATCATCCTTATGATGTTTGTGACATTACAGAACTTTAGTTTACCCCTGGTGTCTAGTTGTTCCCCTCACCCCAATCCCAGTAGTAACATTGGTGCCATTATGGTACTTTAAAGTTTACTGCCTGGAGTATTGTATATCCCACACTCCTGATCACCACAGTAATGCTGATGCCATTATGGTACTTAAAATATTTCCTAATGTCTGGGGGTCCCCCCCCCCAATCCCTGTAGTAATGTTGGCGCTGGTGCGGCACTTTGCAGATGAATCCCTGGTGTCCTAATTCATACTCCCACCCCCAACCTCCATTTTGTTGTTGGTGCCATTACGGCACTTTAAAAGTAAGCCCTGGTGTCTAGTGGTTCCCTTCTATCACACTCATATTTGGCAGTTGAACATGGCCTTTTGGCAATGTTCATTACTGCAATGTGATAGAGGTGGCTATATAACACAGGGCTAAATTTATGATGGCATTGCAACATGTGCATGGAGGTGTAACCTTTGCAGTATCTCTTTATGAGCACCTTATGTGGTGCCGTACAGTCTTCAAACATAAAGACATGCTGCTCTGTGAAGGGCTGGCCCAGCAGACATGCTGAATCTTAATGAGGCATTCAGGGAGCAAAGCATATGGTAATTAGCAATGTGCTCACTTTCCAGAGCCACCTCCAGGAAGACATCTACATGACCAAACAATTCAAAAAAGTTACTTTAATTCAGTGAATGAATACTTAATAAAATGCAATGTACTCTTTGGCAATTTCCTGTATCTTTTTCAGTAAGAGGGCTATTAATTGCAATAAAGTTTTATCATATCGTTGACAATGTTAATTAAATTATGTATCTATATAATAATAATTAGCATATATTGTGAAAGAAACATAGCAGTGCTTACTCATTATTACTATTAATTTTGTCACATGTCAAAAGCAAAGACAGTGTATCAGGCTGCTACTGTGTCTAGTTCTCACTTCTTCCTCTATCTCTTGTTGTTAGCCTTATTGACAATGCTAAACTCATATGTGCACAAACTCTGTTGCTGAATCTCTTGGAGACTCGGGTACGGAAGCACCATCACATGTGGTACTGTGCAGCACAAATGGTGAATATTATTTACCTGGTGAGGACAGCAGATGGCACTATCACATTTCTGGGTCAGCTGGTGTTTGTTGTGCATGTTAATCCTAGAACCTCAAGAAAAAATCAACATCTTGATAACATGAACCTAGATACATTTTGAAAGTTCCTTTGAGGTTTTACTCCAAGTGTTCATGGGGTAAAACCTCAGAAGGTTCAGATGCTTTTACAGGAATTCTGTAGCAAACACACCCTTGACACTTTCCTCATAAATACGTATTTGCTCACATGCATATACAAAGGCACTAAAAGTCTGTCAGGCAGTGGGTACACATTCCTCTAGTTTTTCTTGCTCTGTACATAACCCCTAGTGTTTACAAATAAAAATTCTAGCTTTAAGATCAACCAGCTTTCAGACAATGAATGCCTACTATCACTAAAAAAATAGTTACAGCCGGAATCTCATAGGTGCATATTATTTTTGGGTACTGACAAAAGCATATCTTATAACACCTTCAGCTTTAGTATCTGTAGTGCAAAAAATTCATAGACCTAGGAAACCTTCCTTGTTTGTTTATTTATTGACATTTGATTACCAGGAAAGTCTGACTGGGTAGGTGCCCATTTTCAGCACAGGCTGGTGAAAAATTCCAAAGTATTCAAAAACATTCTAAAAACAGTAATTTTTATAATCTTCTAAAAATACAATAAAAAATTAAAAAATCAAATTTAATTATATTGAATTAAACATAATGTGAAAACATTGGTTAGGAATACATACAACTTATATGACAATGATTTAATATTTAGAGACATTTTAGCCAGATTAGAGAAACTAAAGGTACATTAGTATAGTGCAAGTATGAATTGCAATATGAAGTGGGAGAAAAAAATAGGGTCATGATATATTTAGATAGAGATTCAGGGCAGAGAAATGTATTGAAGTAAGGAAATGAGTGAAGACAGGGGAGTAAGAAGGTGCAAGATATGAATAGGTAATCATAATTAGAGATATAGAGCAGGATTCACGAAACCTCCGTGTAAGAGTTAATATGTCTTACACGGAGGCTGCAGTCTAATGGTATGATGTCAGCATGCCATGCATATTCACGAGGGCATGCTGAATCATACCCTAGGCTAACACGGTCCATGTAGGAAAGTAGGGGGCGTGTCCGAATGCCGAGTTCTGCAAAGGGACACACCCCCAGAAGAGTCAGAGTCCTGAAAGTAAACTCCAACGAGCGAGTCTGCGGAAATACCACACATGCCCCCACAGACTATAAACCCAACTGTAATGTAAAACAGAAAAATAACAGTTTAATTTTTTTTTTAATTTCCAAAATGTTTGCCCGTAGTTGCACTCGTTTGCGCGGGTATGCCCTCCGCTCAGCCACAGTTAGCAGACAGTGAAAAGCATATAAGATCTAAATATGCAAATTAAGCCAAGTAGCAATAGCGTAGCGGTAGAGACGTTGGCGAAAGAGGAGGTAGTCATGGTTCGAGCCCCCACAACATCATTCTCTATTTTAGTTAAATAAGCATGAAACAATCCCCTGACATACACATATATATATATATATATATATATATATATATATATATATATATATATATATATATCAGAACTATAATTTAAGTAAAATGTAATGAAATGGGCCATGTATTTTTGAAGAAATCTGACACAATAAAATATAAAAAAGGTATTATGTGCCCATAGCTGAGCAAGGCTTCAAGAAGCCTAATATGAGTGCCCATAGGTGAGCAGCGCTGTAACAAGCTTAATATGACTGCCCTCAGGTGAGCAGCGGTTTAACAGGTGTAATATGAGTGCCCGGATTTGAGCAGCACTTTCACATGCTTAAAATGAGTGCCCGTAGTTGAGCAATGCTTCACACAGTGTAATATGAGTGCTCATAGCCAAATAACGTGATACCCAGCATAAGCCATTTGAGCGGAGCTGCGCAGCGTGCCAACCAGCTCACCGGTGGGCAACGTTGAGCAAGCTGTATCAAAGCCGCCTTTATACAGACACACCTCCTAGCCTGTCTAGACAGTAGTAAAATAAAAAAAAAATGCCCAGGCTCAAACCCAGCATACTGTGCACCATAGTCGAAGTACTGAACCACTAAGCCATGACAGCTGTACTGAGAAATGCAGTATTAGCATATATATAGGAATGAATGGAAATAGAAGCATGACAAAGCAGGTTTATTTAAGCTGATAAATATCCAAAATGGCCAATCACAGATAAGTGTGGGAAAACGGGCATATATAAGCCCCATAGGCAGGAATACACAGCATAACTGATTGTGGTACCCATTTGCAGTCAGGATGGCAGGTGCAAGAGAGGGAAGTCACTTTAGAGCACAGAGGTGGGGTGTTGAGGAGTCAAAATATATGGTTTGGCTCCTAGTCCATGATCATGAGGCACAACTCATGCAGGGCCAGGTTCACTGGGGTGCATACAAGGCAGAGGTGTGGAACCGGTTGGCACATGATCTCACCAGTGCCACAGGCATTCCAAGGACTGGTGAACAGGTCCGTCACCACCATGCGGACCTGAAGAGACGTAAGCAGGACCAACTGAACCGTTGGATCCAGGAGGCCCGGCAATTGCCCAACGCCCCACTACTGAGTAAATATCCATGTAATTAAGTATGTAAGAAATTATCCTAGCCTATAGTATGGAGATGTATGTTCCAATATTACATCATTTATATTACAGCTGCAGGTGTCCGTTCCATGAATCAGCGAGCCTATGCTGATAGGCTGGTGAGGTTGCGCCACCAGGCAGGTTAGTAATTATTTTGCTGGAATTGTTATGGAATATAAGTGAGACAGCTTGTAAAAGAGTTCAGTGTTGTTACATATTAATAAAGTATAAATAAGCCTAGAAGAAAGATTCTGCTAGTACTGTAAGATTAGATAAGTGATGCAGCCTGTAATCCAGAAATAAACATTAAACAAGTCTCAAATAGAGAGTCTCCACCTGTATTGTAATATCAGATAACTGCTTCAGCCTGAAAATGAGTGGTAATCAATCAACAAAGGATAGACGTGTCAAATACATCCCTTATAAAATCTGCCATATGAAATAAGTGAGTCAGTTGGAAAGGATTGTTGTAACCCAGTAAGAAATGTTAATAACGCCTAGAATTAAGTACCATCCTGAAATGTAAAAATAAAACAAGTGAGAGTGTAAGAAAGAGGGTACGAATCTACCAAGAAAGCTGTAATAAGTCTGGAATAAAGTTATACTGCAGTGAGTACATAATGAAATGAATGAGACAGCCACAACCAAAGAGTGAAATGTGTGTAATAAAGTACTGAACCTGGAATGTGTCTGTCCCACAATTTGGATATGTTGCTGTACCCTTGCAATATGGAGATAGTATGGTTGTATGAAATACTGAACACCCACAGTTGTCTAGAGCCATATAAATCAAATGTAGCAGGATGCTGTACCTGACCACAGCCAGATATGAACATGTATGAATAAAAATGGAATGTATATTAATGTAGCAGTAACATTCCCATCACCAACATTCCTAAGGTTACATATAGGAAACTGTACTAATACATGTAGGGGATATATACTAAGAATGTACAGCATATGTATATGTAGTTTAAGTTGTTAATGTAATATTTTGTCACCCTACCCTATTTTCAGAAATGATGCCATTCCACACCAAACTGGGTATGTGTATACACAATTAATTCCCATGGACATTTGTCCTGTTGGTTCATACATATCTGCATGTACGTTGATGCATGTGCCCTGTTCACATATCCAAACCTGATGGCCTGTTGCCACCAATCAACCCTGCATGCTGTTGGAATGTGTACTGTTGTTCTAAATATGCATGTGTTATGCCTGCTGTTCAATGTTCGAACTTCATGGGTGGTTGGTTAATGGGAATACTGATGCATGCTGTTACAACTAATTTTGAATGGTGTTTTTTGTTGCTAACCCAAAATGTCATAAAATACTGCTAAACATAGGACAACAGGGAAGGTGGGTTCCAGCGGACCCACCTCTCCCACCTCAGCTGGCGAGTGCACCTGGCACCAGTGCACAGGCCGGAACCTCCTCCAGTGGCCCTGTGCCACCTTCAGGTGGAAGCGCTGCAGGGGATGGAGCTTGTCCCCCCTCTGCAAGCGTGGCCAGAGGAGAACGTCCACTCACCCTCCATAGTGTCCAGTCTGTGGTGCGTAGCGAGATCAGGCGTTCTGTGATTGATCCCCTACGCCAGCTTGAGGCGAAGATGGCGCAACTCATGGGTGTGCCTGCCCATCCTATACAGCCCCCAGCACAGCCCCATCCTGGGCAGTGAAGGCGCAGTGGTAACTGCTCATGGGTGGAGATCTCAGTTCCACTGTTGCCATCTGTGGGCTCATGGGCTTGCGATATCCAAACATCCATCCCCATCAATTGTGTTCCCCCCCACATGTGTCATACTCCACCCCGTATGCATCTTGTTTGTCTTGTCTGTTAACCTCCCCAAATATACCTACTTCCTGTACCTCACATTCCACTCTCACCTGAAAAAAAAATAAAAAAAGGGCACTCTGTTCCCACAAAAAAATTACGCCCCATACATAGCTGCCCATTTTGCAGGCATGTCTGCTGGACATGTCAACTGATAATTAAAATTGGCTGTACAACATATTTTGTTGTCCTCACCCCTCTCCCAGGGGTGGAAGGTTTCAAATTTCACACCAAATTACACACATATGCACAGCTGTTGCTGATAAAGAAATGGGCAGCTATGGGCCTTCCCTACATCATTCCTGCAAATCCCGAGCTCGTTTTCCTACTGTCCTACCCTCTTTGTGCCCCTTTTTCACCACTTTCCTATCTCCCCGTTTTCTTTTCTTTAAAAGAAAGTAGTGTGGGTGTTAGCGAGAGTAAGCACTATAAAGCAGTAGTCAGTGGGTGTGCGCTTCTGTGCGCTTAGCTAAGTGAGTGTGCACATAGCTAAGTGCCTGTGAGCATGCGTGAGCATCACGCAAACCAGCGCAAACCCACTTACAACTGCTTAAAAGTGCCTTAGTCACTCTGTTTGACAAGGTCTGTAGTCTACTCATCAGAAAAATAAAATACCCCTGTCAGTCTCAAACCCCAGACCTTGGAAACACTAGTCTGCATGAATTACCACTGAGCCACATCAGATATACAAGAACATGGTGCTGAAAGAAATATATCATGAAATACAAGGAGTGAATGTAAAGTGAATATAGGAAGGCCATTACACAAAGCTTGTTCCCTGTATTTTTAGTGGCAATTCTTGTGGAAGTGCATTACATGAGTGTGATAAGAGAAACAGCCATGTTAGTAGGTAATAATGTTACAGTACCACCTTACAAACCACACACGGTATCAGAGCAGGATATACACCACCATATTTGAATAGGTATGAGGCCAGACATCCCAACTGTGACTGATTTACAGGGATGTCCTTGATTTGTCAAAAAATGTTACCTGTGCCTCACTGACTCCCTGTGAAATGTACTAACAGTAGGCAGAAAGGTGGGGAATCCCAAGTAATGTTCACCATCAATAAGTTAAAGTAGACACTACTTGCATGTCAGAAATGGTGTTGTAATACAAATGCTCAAAACACACAGTCCCCACAGTCAAAACTGCAGAATATCTGAAATATATCACGGGTGTATCCCACTGATATGTACCTTTCCCTGAGGCTGCTCAAATATATACCTGAGAGTATCTGAGGCCTGCAAGTGTCAGAAACACACCGGCATATCAGCCTGTCTGCTGCTACACACTCTGCAAATAGCTGTAGAATTACTTCCACAAGCCCACCCTCATGTAGGAGTACAATACAGAAATATCAAAGGATCTAGCCATCTAACAAACTAAGGACAGTATAGCAGTTTACAAGCACTGCATGTGCCTGATATTCATAACTATTAATACAAAATACAAGGCCCTACTACTGCTCGGCAGCAAAATAAGATACCATTGTAAGTGTCAAACCCCAGATCTTGGCCTCACCAGACTGCATGCAGTGCCACCAAACCACAGCAAATATATATGAATTTACTGCTGAAAGAAATATAACATGCATTACAAGGAGTGAATGTAAAGGGAAAATAGGGAAGCCATAGCAACACATTGCAAGAGCTACAGTTGTATACCAGTTAATCCACAAGTCCCACAGGAAAGTACATACTCCCATGTAAACAGTGTTAGCATTAGCAGGTGTGAGTTAACATACACACTGAGAATAATGAACTGGAAGAAGCAACAGTCAGGTTTCAGTACAACATGCAATTCAGTCACTACAACACAGTCTTAGATATGGGAGACATACCAACCTTCAGACTGACACAACAGTGTCCACAGCAAACCAGCATGGTCCCCACCTTGCAAAACTGAAAGGCCTACACCTACCTAACCTAACATTTTATAGCAGTGTCCTGAAATCACAGTGAAAGCTGCAATTACCACACAGCAGGCTGCATGCAATTAGTAAATTGTGGCCACCAATTGGTGCAGAGGCCATCATATGCACATGTGCAGATACCTACAAAAGCAGCCTGTAATTCCAATCCACACATGCAATACTTTCATTGCAGTGACTGGAGGGAGAGAGAGAGAGAGAGATAGACAGACAGAGACCCCAAAAAAAAAGCAAGCCAGCAAGCAAGCCAGCCAGCCATCCAGGCAGCCCACCAGCCAGCCAACCAGGCAGCCAGGCATCAAGCCAGCCAGCCAAACTTAAAAAGCTGTTAGAGACAAAGGTAATGTAAACTACATAATCTAATAATCTACATACTGTGAACCCTCCATATGTGTCAGCAGTCTGTATCTATATGTATATGAAGATGTGCATAGGGCAAGGGACATACTGCAACCATTAGCGAAGGCTGGACATACATATGTAGTTGAAGGTTGCTATGTGCACATATCAATATAGGTTGTAGTGTGTGGCATTGAAAACAGCATGCAGTGCAGGTATATGTCATGTGGTGGTGAACTTCTGTGGGACTGAGCCAGTGAGGCCTGCTACAGCTATACGGCCTGAGGACAGCCTAATGCATTCTGCACAACACTGTGCAATATCATTACAGAATGGTATGTCTCACAACTGTTACAGAACTGACATCCCCACCAGGAAAGGTGGGCATTCTATGTGCCAAGATGTAGTTGTATAGCAATGGATGTTTATAAGTATGTGTGTGTATGTGTATGTATATATATATATATATATATATATATATATATATATATATATACACACATATATATATATATATATATATATATATATAAAAACATATAGAGGTATGTATAGATAGATAGACATATATAGATAGATAGAATATGTATATACATATAGATGTAATAGACACATACATATATAGATATATATAGATACATACACATATACAGATAGATATGAATGTCTATAGATATGTATGTATATGAATATATATATATATATATATATATATATATATATATATATATATAGTGAGAGTGAGAGAGGGACATAGGGGCAGATGAATTGCAACAGCTGCCTGGTGACCACGGCATGGACTGAACACCAGTGTGGATACAGGAGTACCATACCCCATTCCAAAACACTTTAACCACTAACTACCACATAGGTGGTTGCCTGCCTACTACCAGAGGTGTCAGAAGTGAACATGGGAAACAAGTGTACAATAGCCTCCCCTTTGATATCCACAAATATGCCATACCCTGGACTAAACCACCCAGCATTAACAAACAAGGCTCCTCATTAGTAGATGTCAGACATACCCCTGATGAATGTTATGGAGATAGGTAATATGCCGTGTGAGTCACCTCTGTGCAACTGTTTGACAGGAGCAAGTACAATCACATTACATGTGTCCCAAGGGGCAGGGTAGCATAAGGCTATGCTGCCATAGGCCCAGGGCCAATAGCATAGTACCTACACACATGTACTCAGTGCAATACCAATTATGTGAGGTGGAATGAGTGTGACACTGACTGTGTGCAAGGTCTGTAATGGTGTGATTGCTCAGCATGACTTTGTGTCTGTCATGGTAGTCCGTGTCCTTGGTGTGAGGCCAGAGAAAGATGTGTCAGTTATTGAGATACTAACATACTAGATTGCTATATGTTGTGCAGTGGTTCCCTGTGTACGACTGGGGTGTAGGTAGGGGTATGGCAGCAAAGACTAGGGTGGATTACCAGTGAAACTGTAGATGTGCATTGCATGCATTGCATATGATGACAATATTCTCCATCGAGTAGCTTGATACATACCCCCAGTGTGAAGTTGTGCAGTGTACCTCAAACAGTGTGCCGAGTGCTAGTGTATACTAATTGGTTGTATGGAGTGTGGCAGGCACTGTCACACAGTTGTAGGCTGAGCACTGATATGTGGTAATGTACATGTGTATCCCCTGATAGACAGACAGATGCTATAAAGGGCAGTTCAGTGATATCAGTACAGTAGAGTATTACGTGTGCCATATGACTTGCTTACATATTTATCTTTTCCTTCCAGGGTGATGGTGCATCACCGCAACCCGTGTTATTCAGCTGCAGAGGATGAGGAGATAAACCAGAGCCTGGTGCAGGATTTCAATACACTGTTTTCCAGGACCAGCCAGAACCAGCAGGAGAGGGCTGCACTGTGGCAAGACCTTGTCCGTCGGGTAAATGACATAGGCATGCATAACCGGACATATGAACAGGTACGCCATCACTGCAGTGATTTAATTAGAAATGTCCATCAGTGTGCGTCTGATATCCACAGACAACAGCTTGCTACAGGTGGTGGGGTACCTATCCACCCCCCCCTCACCAGAGTGGAGGAGCTACTCCTAAATGTTGTGGCTCCAGGCCAACAACAACAACATCCACAGACATGTGTCATGATGGAGGCCAGAGCCACCCAGCATGTGGACATGGAGTGTGCAGGTAACATGCCATATCTGTAGTTGACTTTCTCTGCACTGGTAGTTTATGCATGTGTGAGATATGTACTGTGTGTGTAGCTGTTATCCTGCCTATTCTTGTGCAAGACTGATATTCTGAATAGCATCACTACACCTGTGAAAGCCAATTGTTGTACTACTGTACTGTAGCATACTCACAGTATCAATTGCAAAGTTGTAGCCACTGACAATAACTCTCTTACTTGTGCAGGTCCCTCTGGAGTAACAGCAATGCAGCCAATCCATGCTGGTGAGTGTGTAATAACAATACTATTAATAGTAATAATAATATTAATACTAATAATACCCTCAAACAGTATTGTGTATGTGTTGGATTGCAGGTGTGTGAGTGTTTGTATCTGCTGTACTGAGGAGTGTGCATGTGTGCATGTGTGCCCGTGTGCCCATGTGCATGTGTGCATGTGTGCATGTGTGCATGTGTGCAAGTGTGCCTTTGTGCATGTGTGCCCGTGTGCATGTGTGCATGTGTGGTAACATTGTGTACACATTGTAAACTGTGTTTCCTGTCTTCCTCTCACAGGTTCTGGTGTTGCTCTGTTGGCGTGCAGCAGGGAACCTGAAGCCACTGCTGGTGATAGTGATAATGATGATACATGTGTAATGGCACAGGGAGATGTGACAGGGTCTGTTGTTGGTCAGTCAATCGACAGTACACAGCAGTCAACCCCGTCAATGAGCACAGTCATCCTGCCGATACATCCATTATCACCAATGTCCTTAGCTGAGGGACAGCATACAGTGGGCATTGACCAGGGTAATGTGGTATCAGTGGCACATGCATCCCCTCACAGCAGCCATAGCCAGAGTCCTGACATGGTACCACACAGGCAGATGTCCAGGGGTTCTTGGGGGAGCATCCATGGTCATACTGCCCCTGTCAGACGTGCCCACAGGTGTCTTTCAACCTCAGCTATGTTCCGGGCTGTAATGCAGGCACAGGCACGTATGGAATGGTACACCAGACAGGGTCTGAGGGAGCTTAGAGCACATCTCACTGCTATGAATGACACTATGCTTGACGTTACGGCTGCCATCCATACTGTTGGCGAGGTCATTGATAGACGTTGGGGGGACACATTAGATCTGTTCCACAGCTTCATGTCCATGAGCCAGGGCAATGCAGGACGGTTGAGGCATCGATGTGGACGTATGCCAGCAACATCAGCAGCTGGCAGTCGTTCCGGATGAAAACAAACCCGCAGCCACTCCCACAGTGCCAGTACCAGCCCCAGCAATGCTGGGTCTGTGCTGTCATCAGACCGTCCCAGAAGACCACGTGCACATGGCTCTGGACAATCCCAGCAGGGACATGTGTCCAGTCAGCAACCCACTGCTTCTGATGACAGTACCCAGTCTGGCTTAGTACCCGATACTGTCCATAGCACCCCTGCCAGGCACAGGTACCGTGTCCGTGGCCAGAGACAGTGATCTGCATGACCTGGCAGGTACAGTCTGTGGCTGTCCACAAACACCCGTATATGGCAGCCATGTGGTGGAACTGTGTGCATGCATACACACATGCATAATGCTAACACCTAGGGCTAACACATACACACACACACCGCATCAACATTGCCCCATGTTGTACTGTTGTCCCTCACTAACACACACACACATGCATGTCGATTGGATGTGTCAATAGCAGACTCTGGCAAACCAAGTACACACCCTGTGCATATGATGAAACTGTGCCACCTCCTGCAATCTGTAACATTGATGCAGGAACAGGATAGCATGGTGCTGATGCACAGGGTGACTACATAGCACTGTAGTAATATTATCATGTTGTTCACATTACAGTGTAATGATATCATTGTGGATATATCTCAGCATGCCTGATGCATTAACACTATGATTGTCATTGTAGTTTTTTATACACCAGTGTTAATTCCAAAAGTGTAATGTCTGCACATGTGCCACATGGCAGTTGTGTGTACCTGTGCCTGCATGTGTTGTGGACTGGACAGTACATGTGTGATGTTTGCAGTACACAGTTGCAGGTGTACATTTGTGAACAAGGTGGAGTTGCATTCTCTGCATGTAGATGCATAGTGCACACATGGCAAGGGTAACATGCACCATGTGACACAGTAGTCATATATTGCAGTTCATTTTGGTGGCCACTTTGTGTTGTACTACACATATGTCTCACCTGGGGTCACATGTATGTATGACATGGTTTGACAGTATGCTGTGGGTCATACGGTTTACCAATGTCAATGGTTTGCATTCTGGTGGTAAGGCTCAAAACACAAACCCACCTACATAGGTATCACAAGGGATAAGAAACTAGAAGTAATGATACTCACTGCCAGACATCTAAACCACAAGATGCATGCAGTCCAAACTCTACTCAGCATGGAGAATGTTGATATCTGTGCAGTAACAGAAACCTGGTTCAAGGCTCCCAAGAGCACCTTAGCACTACCAGGTTACACCTCATACCATGCTTTACAGCCCCAAAACATGGAACTAACTATGAAAGGGGGTGAGTATCAATAATTGTCAGGGATACCCACACCCCCAGGTTGGTGCCACAGCATGAAGCATCACAGACTATCCACGTGCAACTAACAGTGGGTAAAACTGCCTTCCAGTTCATAGCCTGCTACAGACCACCATCCTAAACCCAGGAACCCCACCTGGCCTACTTAAGAACACATGAATATATGAAGGTCTCTCCAAACAACATTATATTGGGCAACTTAATCTACCCACACATAGACTGGGAGCATTACTGTAGCTCCAACACCCTAGGCCAAAGTTTCCTAGAATTCATAAACTCAAATGCTATGGAACAACTTGTTACCACTCCCACAAGAGGGGAAAACATACTGCACCTGATCATCACCAACATGGGGACTCTCTGCTCCAGACCAGAGGTGTATCCCTCACTGGTAAGATCAGACCATAGAGTAATCTCACTGTATATTCACATACCAACCCCAGTCCCTGCCCAGAAAACCACAGTGAAAAAGTTGTCTAAAGCATATTCCACACACCTCAAAACCGAGACAGAGGTGGAATCCTTCAAAGCCCCCAGGTCTGTGGAAAATACAGCCCACACTGCTGAATCCTTTATAAACACATTCTATGAACACCTTCAGGAATGCACAGATCATGCAATTCCAAATATAACCAAGACCCAATCCTCCAAAGACAGGCGTCCTTTCTGGTGGACCCCAGCCACATAACAGAAAACAATAGAAGGAGGTAGCTACTACATGATCGAGCAATATCCCACAAAGGGAAGGCATCTCTGATCAGTATTTGGAACAAAATACGGGCACTCATAAAATCGTCTAAGGCCAGCTTCAAGAGAATAATTGCACAAGACACTAAGGATAATCACAAGGCTTTCTTTAGTTATGTTAGGAATATTGGTGGGAATTCCCAGATATGCTCAGAAATAGTCCAAAATGACAAAGCATACATGTAAGCCACATATATTGCCAACATCATTGCTGACAGGTTCAGCACAAACATCTCACTTCTTTGTCACTGTTACACAGAGGCAGAATATACTAACCTGGAAAAAGGCCATAGCAAAATTCATTTAAAATGGGTGGCGAAAGCCAAACACAGTCTAGCTAGGCTTATAACTGCCCTAGGGCAGATAGCCTAGTATGAACCTATTAACCTATTACATGATGTATCCTCAACTGATACACAGATGTAGGAAACCCAGTGTCAGTGATATCCCTGCAGTACTACACTATACCATGTAGCCATTCTTACTGAGCCCCACACATCCCTGGCAAGAATACTGTTTTCCATATAGCAGTCTCAAGTACATGCCAACACACTAGGGATATGTTCATCCACGACTGGAAATGCATAGAGTGGCCTACAATGCATTCTGCACATGACACACATGACCACCACAAGGGTATCATACAGACAGATACCTGTTGTCCAAGCCATGCTCTATTACTGTAACACAACTGTAACTTTGTCATCAGCATGTACGTAACATAGTATTCCAATAGTACCATGTAGGTGGCAGCACCCATCATGTAGAATGGGTAATTGTGTGTACATATGGACAAGTGTTTTCTTGTCTATTCTGTGATATTCACATTTCCAAAGGTATTGTGCAGTCCCTTGGTGTATCGCCTAAGCAAGCAGGTGTCTTTATGCATATCAGCAACAGTTGCCATACACCTACACTGGATGTCCATTACTCACAGACTTTGCTGTGTTATAACATGTGTGACATATACTCCAGACATGAACCCTCACCCACATTAATACATCACAGCTTTCATGACTGTGTGTCACCCAGTTGGCCTAGGAAACAGATCACTGCAGTAGCCTGCATTGTCATCAACATACATGTATGGCATACGGTCTGGGAATCTGCAGCACATGCTGGCAAAGGTAACAACTGTATTCATATGAGGCAGGCTTCACACATAGGAACTATTGCAGGTCACGGGTATATATCTGTATGTGGCACACACATACCTGATGTGTGCATTGCAATTACTGTTATAATTATATGTCATACAATAATAAAAGCAAAACCTACCACACATTGACAAACCCACACATGGCTTTCTTAGGATTCAAACCCCTACCTAACTATGTTATGACACTTGAGAGAGACGCATTAGCGCAGCACACTATTCGTATTACTGGGTGGTTTTTCTTCTCCTGCTGTACTTATAGGGTGCTGACATCATCAGTCTTTACAAAGAGGAATGTACATCATGTAGTGTGTTATTCCAGTTGTCAAAAGGGACATTTCTTTCAAAGAGAATTGCACACATGCACACCCCCTGTGCATTGCAATTACTGTTATAATTATATGTCATACAATAATAAAAGCAAAACCCACCACACATTGATAAACTATGGCTTTTGTAGGCTTCAAACATCTACCTAACTATGTTATGACACTTGAGAGAGACGTATTAGCGCAGTGTGCTATTCGCATTACTGGGTGGCTCCTCTTCTCCTGCTGTACTTATAGGGTGCTGACACCATCAGTCTTTACAAAGAAGAATGTACATCATGTTGTGTTATTCCAGTTGTCAAAAGGGACATTTCTTTCAAAGAGAATTGCACACCCCCTACCCCCCCCCCACCAACACACACTGAGCATTTGCAGAATTCAAACCCCTACCTAACTATGCTATGACACTTGAGAGCGACGCATTAGCGCTGCGCACTATTCACATTATTTGGTGGTTTCTCTTCTCCTGCTGTACTTATAGGGTGCTGACATCATCAGTCTTTACCAAGAGGAATGTACATCATGTAGTGTGTTATTCCAGTTGTCAAAAGGGTCATTTCTTTCAAAGAGAATCGCACACATCCTACTCCTCCCCACCACACACTGAGCATTTGCAGGATTCAAACCCCTATTTAACTATGGTCATGACACCTGAGAGAGACGCACTAGCGCAGCATGCTATTCGCATTACTGGGTGGCTTCTCTTCTCCTGCTGTACTTATAGGATGCTGACATCATCAGTCTTGGAATGTACATCATGTAGTGTGTTATTCCAGTTGTCAAAAGAGACATTTCTTTCAAAGAGAATTGCACACATGCACACCCCCCGACACATACACTGAGCATTTACAGGATTCAAACCCCTACCTAACTATGTTACGACATTTGAGAGAGGCGCATTAGTGCAGCGTGCTATTCACATTACTGGGCTGCTTTTCTTCTCCTGCAGTATTTATAGGGTGCTGACATCAGTTTTTACAAAGAGGTATGTACATCTATTACTATCCCTCAGTATGGGGGATAACAATATATATGCATTAACAGATGCCTAGTTCAGGGTCACATATGCGCATCAGCACTGCCTGGTTATGTTTTATACCATGCTTCATGAACACAGGACTTGTAACACACAACACAACCAGGGAGTGTATCCATATACATCACAGATACACACACCTCTGGGTTGTTACCACTGCACTAAGCATGACAGGCCATACATATACAACTACCATTGTGCAAAACTGCCTTTTGGTTTGGCGTGTAGTTCAGACCACCACCCCCCCCCCCCCATATCCAGGAACCACACTTGGCTTCCCTGGGAACAGTGTAGGATATGAAGGTGTTCACATACGCCATTACAGTGGTTAACTTCAGGTACAGGAATACTGACTGGGGAAACTACTCAGGCCTCAACAACATCACCCTACAGCCACTACAATTTGTGGATCCATGTGCTATGGCAGAACCAGTCACCACAGTCACAAGGGGAAATACATATTGGACCTGATCATCACCAACATGGGCCTCTATGTTCCACACCAGAGGTAGACCACCATTGTTAAGATATGACCATAACCAACTTTCCGTGGACGTCCATATCCCATCCCCACCCCCAGGCAAGGAAATCACTGCTAACAAAGTATTTCTCAAAAGCAGACTTTGCACTTGTGAAGACAGGGGTGGAATACTTCAAAGGCCCTGTGCTGGAGGATTATACAGCCCAATCTGCAGATTCCTTTACAAATGCATTCTATGAGCACCTGCAGGTTTTCATTGATCATGCTATCCCAAATAAATCCAAGACTCCTTCACAACAGGAGACCTGTCTGGTTGACACCAGCCATATATAAGCTGTACAACAGAAGGAGTGAGCCAATACATAACAGAGCAATATCCCACAGAGGGAGGACATCTCGGAACAGTATTGGCAGGACACTTCAATCCCTCAAAATCATCACTTGCAAGTTTTGACAGTGAAATTGCCCAGACACTACAGATAAGGCTCCCTTCAGTCTGGAATTGAATCCCAATTAATGTTAGACATAGGCCCTCGCCAACCCTCTTCCAGCAAACTCCAGCCACATGGATGTGACATTGCAAATTCAACCCCTGGGATCTCCACTGTGTCCCTGCTTGACAGAGGCACAGCAAAATAGCCTTAAACAGTGCCTTCTGTGACCTACTTTACAGAGGCACAGTAGGCTACTGTACTGGGGAGGCAGATGCCAAATACACTCTGGCTAGGCTTATGTATTCCCTAGGGCAAACAGCCTAGTATCGACCTCTGCACCCATATGTTTATGTTTGGGATGCACAATATTTGTTGCTGATACACTGTTTGCAGGTCTTTATTGCCATAGCTTTCCCTGTTTCTATGAACAACTTGTGTATCTGTGGAAGATGTTTGATCATGGCAGGGTTCCAGTATATTACTTATGTCTCTGTTGTCATTTAACTGTGTGCACTGGGCAGATTGCTGTATTGTGGGAGGTTCCTGGCTTAACACATACAAATGCCAGATATGTGTGGCCGACTGCTATACTGAGACATGGCCTAAGTGTGTGAGCATGCCCAGTTCAGGCTTTCCATGGTTTGTTGCCTGACATATGTCTCATTTATCAAAGTGTGTGAGCATGCCCAATGTGACCTTTCCATATGTTGAGATCCGAGGTCCACTACATTTGTGGTTGTGTGTGAACTTGAACAATATTTGATATTTATAGTGTGTGTTGGAAGTCATGTTATGTTCTTACTGCCCAACTGCTTTGTGTCTGAACCCAACAGGGATTATGCTGTGCCTGCAGGGTTTCCATGGGACAGTTTTCATACACTTGTCAACATTCTTTCATACTAACCAAACACTGTAATATTGTCATAGTGTAGTGGTTCAGTCCTTTCACGCTGGTGCACAGTATCCTGGGTTTGAGTCACATCACTGCTTTAAATATTCATAATGAGCACACCAGACTAAGGTATGACCATGTTGCATTTTGTTCAGCTATGGCCTACTTAAACCAGGCTTGTCCAACATTACTAGTGTATTCTGCAACTTGGGTGGACATTGACAAACACTAGGCTATGTGCCCTAGGGCATTTCTAATCTTAGAGTGTGTTTGTCCTTCAACACACATTTTAACTGGAGTTTGCCATGACATTTTTCAAGGTTAGTATACTGTGCCTCTGTCTAACTGTGACATAAAAGTGATGCACAGGGTAAACCTACAATCTGCCATCCACTCATCAAGATTCCTCTTGAAAAGAGTCAATGAGGGACTCTCTGGCTAACCTGGACTGTGAATTTACTCAAGAGTGGAGGGAGCTTTTGGGTTATGGATCAATCACTACAGCATATCCTAATTATTTCAGTGCTGAGGTTCAGGTCTCTCGTGCATAGCTCAATGGATTCAGATTTTACAAGGTGCAGCATGTGCATTGATTCCAGGTTGGACATGGCTTTATACATCAGGCACAGATCGCCTCTGGGCAGGCAGTATGCCACTGTGTGGAGCTATAGTTTGTTTAATCAGGCAGATTTGGGGTCTTTCCAGTTGCTGGAGGTGTCTGCTAAGGTACATCCCACAAGGGGCATTGTACTCAATTGTGAGCTTGATGAAGGATGACTGAAGAGGCACGATGACCTCCCCTGATCTAGATGTGAATACCTTCATGATTAGGTGGGTATATGAAATGTTTTTATAACCACTACAGCCACATGGTTGTCAAATGCGAGATTTCTATCAACTTGTGTCCCCAGGTCTCTTATTACTTCTTCTGTACTTAATGGGTTACCACCTATGTGGTAATTGGTGGGCACTTACTGTTTTTCCAAAGGGGATGACTATACACTTTTCTGTGTTTAGCTTGATGACATGGCTCTGGCACCAGTTGTCTGTTTCTATGAGGCCCTTTTATAGGATGCTTATGTCAGCTGGAGGGTCAGATATGGCGCCCAGTTTGTAGTCATCTGCAAACTTGTTCAGACACAGTCCTTCCATGTTGGCCTGTACCTCCGAGAAATATATACCAAACAGGGGGGTCCCAGGACCGAGCCTTGTGGGATGCCAGTTGTAGCTGGTTTGGACTCTGACATGGCTTCAGCATTTCTGACCATGTCAGTTCTGTCCTTGAGCCAGTTTGCAACCCATCTAGTGACATAGGGGTTTATATTTAAGCTGGTGAGCTTATCTATAATGACCACGTGGGGTATTGTATGGAAGGCTTTTGCAAGGTCCAGGTAGGCTGTGTGGACCACCTTCCCCTCATCAATGGCCTTGGTGACTGTTTCAAATGACTCAACCAGGTTTAAGGGGCAGGATCTGCCCTTAAGAAAGCCACACTGGGTAGGGCCCAGTGTCTGTAAGTCCCCAATATCTTTATTTCTGAGGTCCATGATGATCCTTTCCATAGCTTTGCAGACCATGCTAGTCAGGATTCTGGGGTGATAGTTTGCATTATCCATTCAGGCACCCCTTTGTGGAGAGGGACCACTGTTGCTGTACACTGCTGTTTGGGTACATATCCTGTGGCAAGGCTGAGACTGAGCAGTAGTTTTATTTGGTGTTCAATTCTTCTTGGACTTCATGTTGGATGCAGCCTGGGATACCATCTAGTCCCATTGATGCTGTGTGTTTTCCTTTAGGGACGCTGGCTGTTACCTGAGCATCTGCGATGTCAGGGGGCCAGCACTCTGCTGGGATAGATGTTTGGCCTTTTGGTGTGGGGGGGGGGTTTGCACTGAACCTGTCAGGTCGGATGTTGGCAATGTCTGTGGGTTTGGTGTGTTGTTTGTCATTTTGGACTAATTCTGAGCATATCTGGGAATTCCCACCCAGGTTCCTACCATCAGTAAAGAAAGCCTTGTGATTATCCTTAGTGTCCTGTACAATTTTTATCTCGTAGCTGGCCTTAGAGGATGTTATGTGTGGCCATAGTTTTTTGTCATAATACTGATCAGTGATGCCTTCCCTTTTTGGGTTTTGCTCTATCATGTAGTAGCTTCCTCCTTCTCTTGCATGGTTTGTTAATGGCTGGGGTCCACCAGACAGGATGCTTGCCTTTGGAGGATTGGGTCTTGGTTTTATTTGGGATTGCATAATCCATGCATTCCAGAAGGTGTTCATAGAATGCATTCATAAAGGGTTCTGAGGTCTGGGCCATATTTTCCACAGGCACAAGGGCTTTAATGGATTCCACCTCAGTTTGGAGGAGTGCATAATTTGCTTTACACATGTTTTTCACTGTGGTTTTCTGGCAAGGGACTGGGGTCAGGATGTGAACATCCAGTGAGATTACTGTATGGTCTGATCTTACCAGTGAGGGATACACTTCTCGTCTTGGCCATAGAGTCCCCATGTTGGTGATTATCAGGTCCATTATGTTTACCCCTCTTGTGGGAGTGGTGACAAGTTGTTCCATAGCATTTCGGTTTATGAAGTCTAGGAATCTTTGGCCTAGGGTGTTGGAGCTAGAATAATGCTCCCAGTCTATGTTTGGGTAGTTGCAGTTGCCCAATATAATGTTGTTTGGAGAGACCTTCACATATTTTCATGTGTTCTCAAGTAGGCCAAGTGGGGTTCCTGGATTTAGGAGGGTGGTCTGTAGCAGGCTACGAACTGGGAGGCAGTTTTAGCCACTGCTACTTGCACATGGATAGTCTGTGCTGCTTCATGCTGTGGCACCAACCTGGGGGTGTGGCTATACTTGACAATTATTGATACTCACCCTCCTTTTGTAGTTTGTTCCATGTTTTGGGGCTGTAAAGCATGGTATGAGTTGTAACCTGGTAGTGCTAGGGTGCTCTTGGGAGCCTTGAACCAGGTTTCTGTTACTGCACAGATATCAACCTTCTCCATGCTGAGGAGAGTTTGGACTGCATGCATCTTGCAGTTTAGACTTCTGGCATTGGGTAGCATTACTTCTAGTTTCGTATCCCTTGTGATACCTATGGAGGTGGGTTTGTGTTTTGAGCCTTACCTATTCAAGGCACTATGGGGTGACAACAGCCTTTGCCAGTATCCAAAAGGCCAGGGGTGATAGGTGCAAGCCATCCCTGGTGGAACATTGTGTCTTGCTCAGCATGTCATCCCAGGCTGACAGGCATTGGATCCTCTTTGACTAACAACAATACTTAATCCAATTGTTGTAATTGATCATCTTGTCTTCATATTGTGGCATCATGCTTGGTGAGGGTAGGATGTTACTCATGGGTCATCATGTTTGCATATACTACATGGTGTTACATTGCTTAACACATGGCAATCATGCCTCAGGTGGTGCTGCAGGGCTGCCTATGTTGGATGCACATACTACACTCCCTGTACATGTTTAAAAGCAGGTTGTGTCAACTTAGGCATCCCTTTTACTATATGTGTGAGTCAGAGAGAGGTATCATTTCCAGGGTTCTTACTGCACCAGTGTATGTGCTATCCATTGCCTCTTTGCCAAGGCCAAGGCATACTGGACACGCCTCCTTCTGCCTACTGGGGCAGGCTCAGGTTGTTCCTCCTCCGAGTCACGCTCTGCCTGTGATGGCCTTGGCAATGGTGGGGGGCTGTTTGGGCCGGGCCTATGCTGATTCTGCTGCAGCTGTTTTCGCAGAATCATATTATGTAGCATAGCACATACCATGACAATTTGGGTACATGTAGTTGGTGAATACTGCAGGGCTCCACCAGATGTGTCCAGGCACCGGAACCATGGCTTGAGCAGCCCAAACACATGCTCTATTACATTATGTGTTTGTGCGTGTGTCTCATTATGGCATTCCTGTTCAGGTGTGTGTGCGTTTCTGATGGGTGTCATCAGCCACGGCTCCAGTGCATAGCCAGCATCCCCCAATAGGTGACCATGTGGGATGTCCCCACTGGCAAATGTCTGGTGCAGCTGCACAGATGCCAGATATGGGAATCATGGTAGCTTCCAGGGCAGCCATCACACACATTCATTATTATGCCCTGGGTATCATACACAACCTGGCAGTTGATGGAGGGGAAGCCCTTGCGGTTAATGTAGACCCTACCCCACTCACCAGCTGGTGCTTTGATGCGTATATGCGTGCAGTCTATTGCACCCATTACCTCAGGGTATTCCACTATTCGCTGGAAGAGATGCATATTGCTGGCCAATACCTCACGGGAAATGGGGAAATATACATGATCACCGACATGTGCTGACATGGCATCCAGGAACTGGTGCAGTATCCTGGATGCTGATGCCTGCGATATCCCCATCATATCACCAGTTGGTCTCTGGAAGGTACCTGTTGCTAGTATTCTTAGGCCAACACATACCTTGGTTTCAACTGGGATGGGTTCCCCTCTGTTGGTTCTGTGTGTGAGGCATGGCCTGCACAGCTCAACAATTTGCTGCAGGAGGTCTCTGTCCACTCTATAGCGCTCCACTGTCTCCAGCTTATGTAACCCCTGGTAGTTGACCCTGGGCCTGTACACTCTTCTCCGTCTCCTCACTGTGGGTTGCCCGGCAACATTTGCATTGTCACCACCCTCAGCATGTTGCATATGTCGCCTTATAACAGCTATGGCAGCCCCTAGCATTTTTTGTCTGAGTGAAGCTTTTTCAGTTTTCACTTCTAGTAGCTTACTCCAGTGTTGCAGTGTCTCTTGAGAGACACATACTGCACTGTTTGCAGAGTTTTCAGTGCTGGGCTGGGCTACTGTTCTGCCTGTGTAATTGCCTGATTCTGATTGTTTTCATCTGCTAGCTCTGCTAGTATTCCCTGGTAGCTTCCTACAATTTGTTGTGCTTCCTTTTTCCTGTCTGTTTCCTTAGGGGGGAGTGACGCGCATACAAGGGCAAACACGCGCACAGCAGCTAACATGCGCGCACACATGCTTAGATGTTCTACAACTTGCTTATTCGGGTTAAAACACGCGCACACCAGAGCAAACGCGCTTACAAGTCTTTAAACAGCCTTATACATGCTTACTTTGGCTTAAACGTGTGCACTCACACTTAGACGCGCGCACTCCATCTTACTCAGGCTTCCCAGAACGTACACTCGTGCATGCATGCTCAACAAGTAACTTTGGTGTTATCCACAGTGTACACCTTCCATTTCTTGGCTTTCCCTTGTCTACCTTTTGACACATCTCTTTCCATGATGTCTAACTGACAGCTTTCACATGCCACTCTGCTCCACTGAGCTTCACTTCTTTCATAGATACCCCCTGTGATGTCACCTATCTCCTACTCTGTTACTCCCCTTATCCTACTCCTACACTCCAGGGAATGTGCTCATTTGCTATGTAACAGTGCAATTCAGTATTCTAACACTCATTTACATAGGATTACCTACTAATGCTTAGTTACATGTCTTACACTGAGCTTCCCCCCTTAGCAACCCCTACTCGGTGGCCATGTTGTTTTCAGCCTGCTATTCCCTTACATTGTAAATTGATGGTTTTCATAAAACCCACATTTGTGTGTTTTAGATTTTTATTTTTCTGTTATTTTGCAGTGCAGCCCGTTTGAGCGGTGCTGCGCTACGTTTAAAAATCGCCAAAAAAAAATAAACATTTTTATTTTAATTTTGCATGTCAGTACATTGCCAGTGGCCACATAATTGACCACTGGCATGCTTCCTGGAACATATGCAACCTTTATTTGGAGCTGACAAGGCTCCATTGTGCTATTTGCAGAACGGTACTCAGTTGTCAACTGAGTACATTTCTGCAGCTAACACGGCTCCTACACGGACAGGTTTGTGCTTCCTGGATCGCAAATTTACCTCATTTGCATGCCTTTCGGCTGCAAGTGAGGTAATTTGCATATCCAAACCCTGTCCGTGTAAGAGCCGTTTTAGGAGCTCTCTTACACGCCCCTACAGGCTGTTCGTGGATCGGTCATCAGACATGATGGCTGCATGGAGTCTTACTCTACTCTTAGACTCCGTGCAAGCCATCATGAATCCGGCCAACAGTTTATTGTGGGGTTGAGCAAGAACAGAGACAGATTTTAGTTAGAAAGGTTTTAAAGGACTGGGAGGAGGGTATTGGCCTGATGGATACAAATAAGGAGTTCTAGGCCTTAGCAACATAGTACAAGTACAGACCATGCCCAGAATATTTGATAGGTTTGTGGACAGAGAGGAGCTTTTGGTCACAGGATCATAATGACTGAGTGGGAACGTAATTGTATGGAATCATATTTAGTGTTGGATGAGTAGATGGATGCTGGATAATTTTATAGGTGGTAAGAAGCTGTATATATGTTACTTGGAGTAGTTCTGACCAATTTAAGCATTTTAGTGCTATAGAATGGTGGGTTCGGAAAGAGTTATTTGCTGCAATTTTAGCCTATTTATTATAGCATTGTTCAAGTTTTGCTTTTTATGATGCCAGAAGGTTAGTAAGGATAAGAGTGCCATAAAGTAGTGAGTGAAGAAGGAAAGTAAAGGCAAGTGTAGTTTTAGTTGTGTTTGTGAAGAAAATATTTGGCTCTGTAAAGCATCCCTAGGTTTTGATGCCTTTTTTTATGCAGTTTTGTATACGCAAGTCAAATTTAAGATGATCATCCACTATCATCCATACCAGTTTGTTATGAGAAGTGACATTAATGGTTGTATAACTAATAGCAAGTATTTTAAATGTTGTTTTTTTCATGAGAGAAGGGTTTGGGGGAAAAGTATATGTTTTCTGGGGGACTGAGTATGAGTTGTGAGTTACAAAGCTATGTTTCAGTGGCTGTTAAAGCTTTCCCAGTAATTTTTTGAATATGTGTCAGGTTATCTGATATGCATATGAGTGTGGACCTATCTGCATATTGTATTAAGGAGGACTGTTGTGTGGATGTGTGGAGAATGTTGGTAAAAATGTGAAAGAACAAGGGACCAAGGATGGAGCCTTTTGGTACACCAGTGGTGACTGGGAGGTATGGAGAAATGGTAGAGTGCCATTTTACTGACTGATACCTATTGGACAAGTAGCCATTGAACCATAGATGGGTGGGCTAAGATAGATCTAGTGAGGACATTTTAAGTAGACGTTTGCTAAGGTAAACTGTGTTGAAGGCATTACACAAGTCTAGAAATATGGGGGATATGAGTTCTTCCTGTAGGGGATAGTTTAACAATTGTTTTTGAATAATTTTTTTCCAGAGAGAGAGACAGAGAGAGAGAGAGAGGGGAAAGGTAAGATTTCTGGATAACCTGTTTATAAGGATTGAGACAAGATAGGCAATGCGATTGGCTGCTATTTTAGGGTGCTCACTTGGAAGGTCATCATCTGAAGCAGAGTATGGTTTGAGATTGTTTGAGTAGTTTTATATAGGATGTGGGCACAGGTTTGAGGGTCTATATCACATCAGCGAATGCTAAAAGTAGCGAACGCTGATATATCGAACTTCAAAGTCCAAAAGTTGAAAACAGAGAAGGAACAGATCAGCGAATTTTTTCCCAGGGAAAAAAAAAACCAGCTGGGCCATTCTCTGGGCTTTGCTGTTTTCTCCACTGTGGTGCAATCTCGGAGTTGGTATATTTAAGTTAGGGGTGTGGGGGGGGCGAAGCCCCCCTAATTAATTTTGACTGTGTATTTTTTTTTTTTTTTTTTTTTTTTTAAATCAGTGAATCTTTTCTCTGAGAAAAAATTTGCTGATCTGATCCTTCGCTGTTTTCAGCTTTCTGACTTTGAAGTTCGATATATCAGCATTTGCTATTTTTAGCATTCGCTGATGTGATATAGACCCCAGGTTTGAAGGCAAAAGTGGATGTGGCAGCATGTGGCTGTTGGGCAGGGTTGGGATTAGATGGTGGGAAGTTCTTGGTTATGGACGATATACTATAGAGTTACATTTTATTGCATTTTCGAGTGGTAAGTTATTTGGTGGGGGGGTGTTAGGGCTGAATTTTTTAGCCAGAATGAAAGATTTCTTTAATGGATTACCACAATTATTTTTTAGGGTTGTGTTTACTATTGCTCTGTGTAGTCTAACACTATATGTCTTACATTTGTTAATATAAGAAAACACGAGCCATCTTCATTAAACCCTACAGTAAATCTGCATGGGATAATTTTCCAGAAGGACAAGCAAAGTTGTTTGGTGCAGAACGTATACTACACAGCTACGTGTTATACTGGTGCCTAAAGTCAGAGAAAAGGACAGCTTTAGATATATAACTGAAAGAATGGGATGGGCATAGCTTAATCCAGCTCATTCTTTTCACCTTCCCATAAATCTAGTGCCAGAACAGGTTGCATTTTTGACATGTTTAGCTACAGCCTCAGTCTCTTGTTTTTTTCTCCATTACAATAACAGGCACTTCATGCACATATCCAATGAAATGTAATGTGGAATCACTTTTGCAACTGAAAATTTGAAAGAAAAAAAGAAGTTATGTCTTACCATAACATTTCATCTGTGTTGTAGATCTTTGTTCATTCATTACTATTAGGACCACAGTTCCGTCCTCGGAACCAATACGGCCTTTTCCAAGCTCGCACCAGCCAAAAACTCTCAGCTAAGACCTACACACAATGCCCCTCTCCTAGTTAATCCAGGGCGAGTTTGCCCGCCCCTATATAATAGATGTAGTAATAGAAAAAAATAGTAGAAGGCACTGTCTGAGCAAATACCCTAACCAGGAGTTCCTAAAGTCCACCAGGAGTCCAGGCAGGGGGAAGGTGGGTGGGAAGTAATGAATGAACAAGGATCTACAACACAGATAGAACGTTATGGTAAGACATAACTTCTTTATCTGATATTGTAAATCTTTGTTCATTAATTACTATTAGGACCGAGTCCCCAGCTACTTGGGTCCTGGGTGGCCCTAAGGAAGGATAGTCCTGAGCACCATAGAATCAAAAGATGCTCATCCCCTGGAGGCCAAATCCAATTTGTAATGAGAGATAAAGGTATGAGGTCTTTCCCAAGTGGCTGCTGTGCAGATATCATCCATAGAGGCTCTGGAATGAAATGCTACAGAAGTAGCCATACATCTGGTAGAATGAGCCTTTATTCTGGAAGGTAAGGATAGCTTATTCTGTTGGAAGATAAAGGTAATGACGTTTCTAAGCCAGGAGGATAAAGTCAGTTTGGAAACAGGTTTACCCAATCTGGGTCCTGCAAAGGCCACAAACAATTGATCTGTTTTCATGAAAGATTTAGTCCTATCCAAATAATAATGAAGCTGCACATGCACATCAAGGGTGTGCAAAGGGTACTCACCTCTATTAGAATGATGAGGAAAGAAAACCGGCAGGTCAACAGATTGGTTAATGGAAAATCCAGAAATAATCTTGGGCAAGAAACAAGGGTCAGTACGAAGGGGCAGCCTATCCATGTGGAAGATCAAGTAAGGTCTCTTGACACTCAAGGCCTGCAGCTCAGATACGTTTCTCGCTGAGGTAAGTGCTACTAGAAGTAAGGTTTTCCATAACAAAAATTTTAAATCACATAAATCAAAGGGCTCAAAAGGAGGACCTGTGAGAGACTGAAGTATCAAAGTCAAGTCCCAGGGTTCTAAGGGAGGCTTGACCAGAGGTTTAACATGTAATACTCCTTTCAAAAATGTCTTGCATAGGCAGTGTGACATAATCTAAGAATTATCAAGTCCATTATGAAAATTGGTGATAGCTGCTAAATGTACAGTGTTAGTCGATGCTGAGGCTCCTGCATGTAAAAGAGTAGTTAAGTATTGTAGGATCTTTTGAATAGGTATAGAGAAAGGGTCTAAGTTCTGACCTTTGGCCCAAATAGAGAACCTAGTCCATTTACTAGAATAAACTTTCCTGCTGGAAGGTTTGTGTGAAGCTAAAAGAATTTCACGAACAGGAGATGGGATGTCAGTCAGCCTGACAATCACTGGAAGTGGAGGAACCAAGCTGTGAGCTTGAGACTGTGAAGGTTCAGATGAATCAGTCCCTGAGGATGAGATAACAGGTCCTGGGAATGATTCAGGATCCACGGGCTGTGAATCAGATGAGGCCATAGAAATGGGAACCAGACTTGACGGGGCCAGTAAGGGGCAATGAGGATCACTTTTCTTCTCAACCTCTGAGCTTTCCGGAGAAATTTTGGAATGAGGGGAAATGGGGGAAAGGCATACAGAAGACCCGGGGGCCAATCGTGCATTAGAGCATCTCTCGGTGGTTCCCCCTGAGGGGGGATCAGGGCAAAGTAGCTTCTGCATTTGTAGTTTAAGGGAGAAGCAAAATGTTCACAGCAAGGCTTGCCCCAGTGTTGGAAGATCCGATCTGCTGTTACAGGGTTGAGGGACCATTCATGAGGCATCAGGATTTTCTTGCTCAGATTGTCCGCAATAAGGTTGGAATGCCCGGGAATGTGCATTGCTATAAGAAAGCAGTTGGAAGCTATCGCCCAGTGCCAAATCCTCATGGTTTCCCGACACAGGGGATAAGACCTGGTTCTAGAGCATCTCTCGGTGGTTCCCCCTGAGGGGGGATCAGGGCAAAGTAGCTTCTGCATTTGTAGTTTAAGTGGTTGTACTCTATTAATCTGTATTTGTAACTGATATTGTGAGTAGTGTACGCCAAATTTCTGAACACACAGCAATCGGCGTTGACTCAGTGCTTTTAGTGGGATTTATACTGCCGTGAATCTGGGAAGGCAATTGAATTAATGTTTAAAATACATTTATATCTGGACACACTGTAATAGCACTCGTTCAGCGCATTAAGAGTCTCAAACATTGTTGAAACTGTTCAGGCAACTATTATAATGCTAATGTATCCTTATTCCTGAACTCGCTGCTAACTGTATAAACTCTGTGCACTTTGAGTGTTACATATTGTTTGCATCTGTACAAGTAACTCTGATTATGCTTAATGTATGTTTAACTTTCCTTTTTACTTTATTTCTGATTTAGTGTTTATAGTAACTCAGTATTCCTTCCTTCTATCTCCCATCCAGAAATCTGTTTCCCCTCCTATCGGGACCAAGCTACCATTAATATAGGACTCCTGGCCCTACTGGCGGAGTTGAACTGTATCCAGATCTCTGCCCACTAGCTGCAACCAGACATTAAGGGTGTCCATCGTCCTACCTAAAGTAAAGACTGCCTATGTATGTAAAACCTTATTATTACCCAATAATCTGTAACTGCGTACCTAGCCTACCAACCCGTCCAAGACTACCAGCAGCCATCACCAGTCCCTATCTTATGAACTAGACCCTCCTTCCTTTAGTGCCCTTGAACACTTATCTCTATCACTATCTCTCCCTCTCACTCCATTAAGCCCTTGCTCTCCTCACTGCCAAACTCTGTTCTACTCACATTACCTCCCCCCACAAACCTGCTTTTGATCTATTACTTACTACACAGCTCCCTTACTACTATATTACTTACTACACAGCTCCCTTACTACTATACCTCCTCCCTCTCTCCACCAGCCTACCTACCTCCTTCTAAAACCTGTCTATTGTACATCTGTTTTGTAATCACACTAGTCACACTATCTCTGTCTTGCTTACCTGCTTCTTCCACCTGGCTGATTGTTTTTCCCAGCACTTTTCTACTCCTTTGGCTCATCCCGCTCCGTTTCCGGGCTCACACTCCGCCCCTCCCTGCCCCCAAATCTCACCCGCCCCTGGAACCTCTACATTTATCTCCACATAACCACACCCAACATATTCTAATCCAATCACTGACTCTTCCTGTCCCCACCCATTATAACGACTATCTCCGCCTACCCCCACAGACTGCCCCTTCTGACAATATACTTCATATTAACATAGTCTATTAATTAACTGAACATGCCCCATATACACCACCCATTCCTTCTACTATCCATATTAACTACTCTCTCTACCACCTATATCTTAACCTACTATGAGCATCCTCTTCGCTCCACACTTACCATTCCAAACAAACACACCCTAACTATCCACCCAAATACACACACTATATATCTCTGTCCCACATACTACAACTCTTATCTGGAACCAAAATACCATCGTCTCTCTCATATTAAATATCTAATTCTCATACTCTCAAAGCACATCGACTTCTATGATCCCTCACTCAAACAAAGTTTATCATTAAGAGATGGTGACATACACCCTAATCCAGGCCCTGAAAACCTCGCAACTCCCATTAATTCCCAACTGACAAAATCCAAGACTTCACCCCACAACCCAAATTCCAAATCTCTCTCTATAGCTCATCTCAATATTCGCAGCATTTGTAACAAAACCCCAAGCCTTCATGCCCAACTTGAAATCAAAAATATGACATCCTCTGCCTTTCTGAAACCTGGCTTAAATCCACTACAAAAGACAATGAAATTATTCCTCCTGGCTATAACATCCTAAGACAAGACCGTACAAGGAAAAAAGGAGGCGGAGTAGCCATTCTATACAAAACTGGACTAGAAGTATGTAAAACAAGCTATACCCCTCCAAATAACACTAACAGTGACATTATTATAGCCAAACTCTCCCTCAACCCACATAAAACAGTAAATATTATCTGCGCGTACCTTCCCCCAGGCAACAATCCTCCTGTATTAGAAAGCCTACTGAACTGGTTCTCAACAACTCTCCCTCAAGAAACTATATTATTAGGCGACTTTAACATTGATTGGAACACATGTAAACAAACAAATCCATCTACCCATATTAACCTATATGGTTTCCATCAAACCATTAATTCAACAACTAGAACAAATAAAACCAACAATAAAGAAACCATACTAGACTGGATCCTAATAAATAGTCCCCAGCAAAAATACACTACAGGAACCCTACCAGATGACCTTAGTGACCACTCACTAACATACATCATTAGACACAAAACAAATCTAGCTAAACCTCCTCTTATCCGATTATGTCGTAACAAAAAAGTCTTTGACCCCCATCAGTTTCAATATGAACTTAACCTAGTCAACTGGTCTCCTTTGCAAACCCTACCATTAGACGACGCTGTTAACCACTTCAACCACACCTTCCTTACCATTCTTGATCATCATGCCCCCATGCGCTCTATACGCTTGAAATCTAGAACTACAAAATGGCTTACAACAAACACTAAACAACTTATGATTAGTAGAAACAAAGCCTGGACTAAATGGCGAACCACTAAAAACTCACTTGACCACCTTAATTACAAACAAAAAAGAAACCTGACTAAACTAGCCATCCTACACGATAAAAAGGATTTTTACATCCAGCTACAAAGTTCCCCCCAACACCAGCCAAAGAAATTCTGGAATACAATAAACTCACTACTATCCCCCGGCAAAGTAGAAACTCCTAGCCCAATAGGCTCCCACCCTGACTCACCCTTAAATACTGCTAATGCCTTTAATAACTTCTTCACCTCAACAATACTCAATCTAGCTAACCAGCAAAGCCCTGACCCTGCTTTACTAGACACCCCTAACTGCACCCCACCACCATTTCATCTCAAACCTATACCCACATCATATATTCTATACCTACTTCAAAAACTTAAACCTTCCACTCCCTCAGCCGACAAAATCCCAGCAGAATATCTCCAGCTAGGAGCTAAAGCAGTTGCCTATCCAATCTCTATACTAATTAACAGAACCATAAAAGAAAGTACCATACCTTCACTCTGGAAAATCTCCCACATCATCCCACTCTTCAAAGGTGGGGATTCCTTTGAATACTCAAACTACACCAATTGCTTCTATCTCCCATTGCAAAAATAATGGAGAAATGCATTCATAAACAACTACTCAATCACCTCCTTCAAAATAATCTGCTAGCAAACTGCCAACATGGATTTCGTCCCTACCATAGTACCACCACAGCCTTACTATCCTTTATCGAATCCATTAATTACAACCGAAACAACAATCTTCCTTCATCAGCCTTCTTTGTAGACCTATCTAAGGCTTTTGACATGGTGAACCACCAACTACTCCTGCATCGCCTAAAATCCATTTCTCTCAATTGTATTGCACTTAACTGGTTTACTTCCTACCTTCAAAATAGGAAACAAGCAGTGCTATGGAACAACAATCTTTCAGAGCTCCTACCAACCTCCCTAGGTGTTCCTCAGGGCTCCATCCTAGGTCCCCTTCTATTTTCCATCTTTATCAATGACCTACACCATGTCACCCCCCTATCTACTTGTATTCAATATGCTGACGATACTACCATCATTTGTTCTGCCTCCAACCAAAATGACTTACACTACCTTACCCAAAAAACTTTTACTACCATAGAGCAATGGTTCTCTAATCACTGTTTACTTCTAAACCCTAAGAAAACTAAACTGCTTCTCTTCCAACCTACACACCAATCCCCCCCTATTAACTTCTCTTACATCTAACAATGGCACCCTTATCTCCCCAGACCAAACAACCAAACTCCTAGGCATAACTATTGACAACCAACTCAAATTTGACTTACATATCAACTCAACCATAAAAACAACTAATAGAAAACTAGGTTCACTTTACAGAATCAAATCCTTCCTTACTACAGAAGCAAGAACTACCATAGCCAGAACGCATCTCATCTCTACACTACTTTATGCTTCCCCTATATACACAAACCTATCCAAATATAACATCAATAAACTTACGTCAGCCTATAATAACATTGCCAGATTTGCCACATCCTCCCCATATAAAACACACCACTGCATAAACCTCCGCCACCTAGGATGGCTAGAGCTACCTCACCTAATTCTATACTATCAGCTTTCTATAGCCCAGAAAGCCCTTCACCACCCTGGCAATACTCCTATGCTCTCCACCCTTATCAAGCCCTATAACAACCTAAAAAACCTTCGCTCATCTAGCAAAATTCTAATTCAAACCTCTCAATCGAGGAATACTGCAGGAGAATCTATGTTCTCCAACTCAATTGGTAAAAAATGGAACCTACTTCCTCCCAACCTGACATCCCAAACCTCCGTCTCTATATTTAAAACTAAACTAAAACACTACCTAGCCAACCACTGGCTATGCTCCTGTGACTACCCAAGCTGATCATCCTGTCTGCCATCTCCCATGCACACATCTTTCTTTCTTCCAGCTTTATGCTTTTAGTATTTCCTATACTACTAAGATAAGCCCTCACTTATCTAGCAACTTTTCCCTAATCTACTTTATATTGCCTACTTGTAACATCCTATTATAATCTATATTACTCTATCCATTCTATTACTCAATTTAAAGCACTATCCCTTTAACCTTCCTCTTATTGTCATTCAAATGTCCTAAGTATTGTGCATGCTTGCATATCCTTTACACTCTGTTCTTTTTCTCCATGCCTATTCCTTATATTGTGTATTATACTGTCTGTCGTGGGTTGAATATGTGTATGTATTTGACAATATACTGTCAATTATCATGTAGTAGATAGCGGAGCTTTTCTCCTCGGGCCTCCACTGAAAATGGACATGTATCCAGTTGGACTAGCCCGGTTAACAAATGTAAAATAAATAAATAAAATAAATAAATTCTACCTTGCTTGTTGATATACCAGATGACTGACATGTTGTCTGACTGAATTGCAATGGTCCCAGAGGGTAGGGATGCATGGAACGCTTGCAACGCTAAGAGAACTGCCCTCAGTTCCAGGACATTTACGTGCAAATTGCCCTCCATGCCTTAGACCGTCTTTCCCTGGAAATGCCCCGCCCACCCAACAGGGAAGCATCCATGGTCACAGTGGCAATGGGCTGGTGGGGAAGACAGAACGGTCGACACCAAAGATTCATTTGTGGCTTCATCCACCATAGCATTTCTTCCTTGCAACGGTTTGTAAGACATATCATGTGGTCGAGTGGGTGAGTTAGAAATTACCATTGTGCGGAAAGGAGCCACTGCAGGATTCTCATGTGCAGTCTCGCCAGTGGTACTAAAGTAATGGCAGCCACCATGGAGCCTAAGAGTTGCAGTACAAGACATGCTGGTACATAGGTCTTAGGAAGAAGGTCTTGGATTTGGTGTCTTATTTTCGAAAGCCTGTGGGGGTGGCTTGAAAGGATGTTGTGTCGAAGACCACTCCAATAAATTCCAGAGTCTTTGTTGGGGACATTTGAGATTTGTCCTTCTTGATTGTAATCCCCAAGTGGAGAGCAAGACCTTGAGTGTAAGAGAGGCTGCAGACTAGGAGATTCCTGGTTGGAGTGGTAAGGAGCCAATTGTATAAACAGGGAAACACCTGGAATCCTTGTAGTCAAAGATGAGCTACCACAACTGCCATACATTTGGTGAACACTCAGGGGGTTGTTGAGAGACCAAATAGAAGTGCCCTGAACTGGTAGTTATTGGCTCCCAGCCAGAAGCGGAGAAACCTCTGGAAGCAGTGATCCATCTTTATGTGGTAGTATGCGTCCTGGAGGTCTATAGAGCAGATTCAGTTGTCCCTCCCTATTGAGGGAAGCATGGACTGTACCATGACCATCTGGAATTTTTGAGGTTTGATAAATTTCTTCAATAGGCTGAGATCCAGGATTGGTCTCCAGTCCCCTGTCTTTTTTGGCAGTAAAAACAACCTCGAGTAAAACCTGTCTGGTCTGGTGGGACTGGTTGGATGACTCTTTTTCTTAGCAGCGTTTCTATTTCTAAGGCTGCTAATTCCCTCTGATTGGGTGGTACATCGGGGATTTGTTTGACGGGTCTGGGAATTAAATCAAATGGTATTTGGTAGCCTCTGGATATTATTCTCTGCACCCAAACATCGGTAGTAATAAGATGCCAGGCTGGTAGGTGCAGAGAAACATGACCCCCGACTGCTTCCAGAGGAAAGCAATCAGGCCGCTGCTCAGAAGCGCTGGTAGGGTCTGCCAGAGAAAGAATCTCTAGTGCCCTGGTTATGCAGACCCCCTCTACCCCAAAAGGGGTGTCTTCCATATGAGTTGCCCTCTCTGCCCCGGGGGGATTGTTCAGCCACGAGTGTCACGAAAAGATCCCTGGGATTTCTTAAACCACATTTTTCCTCCATTATGGTTCATGGAGTAGGACCTCTGGGGGTTGGAAAAGCATATTCCCACAGCAGACAAGGTCTTTCCGTCTTTCTCACTACATGCAAGTGTGTCTCGTACTTTGGGTCCAAAAATTGCAGATTCGTCAACAGGTGCATTGACGAAGGAAGATGTAATGGGGTCTGTGAAGTCACGCAAGCCCATCCAAGCATTACGTGTCATGACAATGCCTGATGCAGCAGGTTGAGCCACTCCCTCGGTGGTGTGACATATCAAATGCATTGAGGAGTTGGAGATGGATTCAAGGGTAGCTAGCTGCGAGGCCACAGTATCACGCACCTCATCAGGCAGTACCCCCCACCAAAGAGGAAGACATTTTAGAAATTAGGTCTCTTTGGAGGCGAGTAAAGTGTGCCAGGTAGTCCAGTGACCGAATGGCGAAGGTTGCTGAAGCATAGGTCCTCTTCCCTAGTCTGTCCATGGTCTGGGACTCCCTATTTGGAGGATGGACAGTGGAACTATCTTCTGCCAGTTCCCTCTTGGTGGCCGCCAACACAACCATAGAATCAACTGTCAACTGCTTGGACCAGTGGGGCCGGTCTTCAGGTGTAGATAAAATTTTGTCTGGCATCTGGGGGACAGATTCTACATTGTCCCGGGCCTTCCAGGCATGCTGCACAATGAGTTTAACAAGGTCATCTGCCAGTGGTGTCACCCAGGAAGTAGATGGCCAGGCATGGAAGGCTTGCAAGAACACCAATTCCTCAGAAGAAGGGTTAGAGGACTTCCAGTCTCCCCACTGCTTGAGGATTTCGAGAATGTCTCTGAATGAGATGTCATCTGGGGGAGACCGTGGGGACCCTTCCCCCTCATCACAATCAGTGTCTTCAGTGATAGATTCCTCTGGGTAATCAACGTGCTTCCTCTTGCACCGTTTCTTCCGGGGTTGTTCCCCAGTGGGATCTTCTGAGGAGGACTCCAGAGAAGTGGTTCCCTTCAAAGGGGGTTCTTGTGACTCCCGTGCCCAAGGTCCTGAAATAGAGGGTTGGGAGAGGTGCATGCTGGGGGAGGGGTTCTGATACTGATGCCATTGGTGCTGACTGCAAGCCTTCAGAGTGAAGGACCCTCTCCATCACCTGGATAGCAGGCCTGCCAGAGGAGGTATGGGAGCCTGGAACTGGGAAGGACACCCTGCCCTGGGGAGCCCACCTCCAGCTGAGGAGCTCTGAGAGGACTAGAAGCCATCAGAGCTGTGCACATAGATGGCACCAGAGGTGCCAGGCTAGTTACCAAGGTACGGACGGTCCAAGCACTGCTCCAAGAGAGCATTGGCTCCACCAGAGCCGATGCAGCAAGGGTGGTCAGTGCCAACAGGGGAAAAACTGCTGTCAGAGCTGAGACAGTATGCACCGGAGTGGACATCAGTACCGGGATCTCCGGGATCTGGATGGAGGCCAGAGTAGGGTAAACAGGGGAAGATGTAGTAAAAGATTCCAAGCCAAGAGGGACAGAAGGTGGTCCACAACCCGCACTAGACCTAATTCAGAAAAACTCCTAGTGGATCTAAAGGAGGCTGCTAAAGGAGAATCAGGTCTTTCTAGAAAGGGGCTAAACCTCTACCCCAAAAAGGGTCGTAAGTTGAAGAGTATCTTGTCCTTGGCAGATATTCGAATTTTGGAGCTGATGGAGCCAAAGAAACTGTCAGCACCATGGCCAGACATGGTGCCGAAGCAGGTACAGTCATTGGAGCCAATGTCGGATCCAAGGATGGCACCAAAGTCAGTGGTGCCGAGGTTGGAACCAAAATAGGGGTGAATATAATGGGCAGCACCAAGGGAGAAGATACAGAGCCTGGTGCCAAAGAGGTCTGCGCAGAGGGTGGTGGTGAAGCACAGAGCCAACTTGGTTCCATAACTGACGGAGATGCAGGAACCGAGTGACTCCATTTTTCCTTATGTTTTTTGGTCTTTGAAGGGGTGAGACCTCCAACCCAGACAGAACCTCTGAAAAAGGCGTCTTGATTAAACCTTTTAAAATAAGTTTACTTTTACATTCTGCTAGTGTACGATTACTAAAACTAGCACAAATGTCATGGTCAGCTTTAATATGATCCACACCCAGACAGTAGACACAACGAGAATGTGTATCCGAGTTAGGCATCTTATGCCCACACTTGTCACACTGTTTAATTCCCAACTTAGCTTTGTCTGACATAGTAAGGTAACAAGGCTAGCCTATAGAAAAAACAAAATAAGGGATAGACAAAGGTGAGAGAATACCAATGATGGTATTTATAAAGGAAAATACCACAAGTGGTAAGGAAGGGCCTGTCAAAGGCAGGAGAGAGGGACAGTATCAATAATGGTAGAAATTATATTACCAAGGTAAAGGGTAGGAAATAGAATTAGGATATAGACGACAGTGAGAAAGGGCTAAATTGACTAAAAAATAAACAATTTGAAGAGAAACTGTCTTAAAAATAACAATTTTCTACTTAGCTTAGAAAGAGATGGCTAGCACATCTGACTAGGAATGCGGCAAATTAGATCTGGAGTAGCTAGGAGAGCGGCATTAATGATAGGTCTTAGCTGAGAGTTTTTGGCTGGCGTGAGCTTGGAAATGGCTGTATCCATTATGAGGATGGAACCGAGGTCCTAATAGTAACTAATGAACAAAGATTTACAACATCAGATGAAGGGGTTCACATGCTAGAATGTGCCCAAATGAAAAATAAAACATTATAATTACTGGGGATTAATTCCAGAATACTTTGCAGTTAGTGAAATTTCTGGTTGAACACTTGACCCACTTCGTATTCAAACTGGAGTTCTAGCAGGAGATTAAAAGAGATAAAAGCAATCTCACTGTATCCAAAAAAGTTCAGAATCAATCAAAATCAACAAGTGCTCCTTTAGGCTTATATAAATGATGGCCATGAGAAGGAAGCTTATAAACTACTTCAGTGCATAACCCCTGTCCACCCCTCAACATGATTTTATGAGTAAAAAAACATGCTTCACAAGTCTCATAGAATTTTATTACGAATTCTGGAGACCCTGATGCTGAAGAAAACAGTAACTATACTCTTATATAATGTGAAAAAGTTATTAATTTTTGTCCTGCACTGCACTGTGCAGTGTGATGCAAGCAAACTCACAGCTGCAATGGTGAATTTACAGAGTCTGTGATAACTGCAGAATTAGTTAACAGAATTACATGGGAGTAACATTCACAGCTGGAACAGGAACAGTGTCAAGTAATCTTTCTCAGTGCAGCTCTAAGCTCAGTCCTTTTCAATGCACTAATTTCCTACATAATGGTTACAATCCAAATTAACTACCCAAGTTAATGCTCCAGGCTGAGAACAATTGTAGATTTCAGGTTGGTGAGCATCCTTAACATGATCTTAACACAATTCAGACATGGGTTATGAAGATGACCATGACACAGACCATACATAAATGCAGGGCCTCTACAAAGGAGCCAAACCCCTGCTTAAACTCTGTCAGGTTGGGTTAAGAGGTTGTGCTATCAAACTGGCAATCAAGGACAAACCATGCACTCCTGATAGAGGGAAGCTCATCCTTTCTTTATGAATAGACTGGCTATAGTAAAGCTAAGCAAGGCTCAGATATTACACCCAGGTATTTATATTCTCATTAAGAAGATGTCAGCTTATCTCTGTAATGTTCACCTGTGCAGCACAAGTTGATTATTGTGCCCAGGTATGGGTGTTCCAACTACTGAAGACACTAGTTTCCTTACTTGAGTCGAGAGAAAGGCTAGCAAGGCATAGGTACTTTTCTGGATGTACAGTATGTCAGAAACATTGAGAAGCAGGACCTGTACACCACAAAAGATGAGAAATAGAGAGAGCTGAGACTGAACATTTTTCATTATGTTAAAAGAGTTAGTGGGAAGAGAGTAAAGTGGTTCAAGTTAAGGCTACACTTGTCAGACCATTGCATTCAAGGCCATTTCTTTAACTTTTATAAAGACACTGAACTGCAGAGAAAAGTAACAATTTTCATCATGTTTGGTCATTTAAAAGAGAAAATGATTTGTGACTGGGAAAAAAAACAGAACAATGGCATAACCACATACCGTTTAGCTTTCATTTCAAAGAGCAATATGTGTGTGTGTGTGTGTGTGTGTGTGTGTGTGTGTGTGTGTGTGTGTGTGTGTGTGTGTGTGTGTGTGCGCGTTTGTGTATACGCGTGCACGTGCATGCGTGTATGTGAAAAAAACAAGACTTTGGAGAACCAGCTTTATAAAACTACTAGCACTTTCATCCTATAACACATCACACGGACTTCATTTGACAATCAATATTTAAAAAAATAACATTTAAATATAGCACCAAACTAATGTATTTATACTTGTTTATTTATCATTTGTTAACCAGGCGTGCCCCATCAGACTAGTAGCCTCTTTTCAGGGGAGACGCAAGTTGGTATTTCTGCTACTAGGGAACATTTGACCTGGGCAATGGGGAACTTCCCTTACTCATTAGGAGAGATCATGTTCCTTTCCTACCATATTGGCAGCTGGGAGGATAGCACTGAAGGAAATCTAAGATGGTGGATAACACAGAAGTGATTGCCAGTGCAGTGTTTGAAGCTCTACAAGATTCTGAGGAGTTCTTTCAGAATTTGTTTCTTCAGAAACAAATGTTCAAAACAATGATGGATGTGTTATTACAACCTTCCAGTTGTGAGGGTTTCAGGATAATATTTTGGGTGAATTAGTATTGCAGAGTGAGGTGGAAAATTGAAAATATGTTTCATGAGGTGAAATTATGAACAAAATTCAGTTCAAGGACTGAGAAGCTATTTTGAAAGAAGATTGCCAGACAAAGAAATTATATGCTGAGACTGATAAAAAAACTGCAAGGAAAGTAATGAGAGATGAACAGAGGAAATTAAATGTCAGCACTCAAATGAAATTTAGTGAGAATTCAGAACAAAGAAGAAAAAGAAATGGACAGGTATGATATTTGGGATAATTTAATGGTCCCATTGAGAGTAATGGCTCAGGAGGTAAGAGCTTTGATTCTTATTCATAAATAGACATTTTGTGACATTATATTTGAGACTAGGTCTATTCTGGAAAGTTTTGGAGGGAGTATGAGAAAAAAATAACTGTAATCCTTGAAATTCTTATCTAGTTAAAGCATTTCTCAAAGAAACAAAACAGAAAATGCATGTTCAATTTTGAACTGAAGTTGAAAAAGAGATTAAACCGACATTTAACCTAACTTTGTAAAAAGGTTGTGGATATTAACAAAGTCTATGATAACAGAAGATTATGGACTGTGGGTAAGGCTGTCATATTGTACTGAAAATGGAGAAAGAAAAAATGTTCATATTCCTAGCATGATAAATGCAGTGGGTAGCAAAGGTGTTGTAAAATACTGGGGATAACCAAAAACAATTTTTTTTTCCTGTGGAAAAGATCATTTGACAAGTAACTGTGATATGAGCAAATGTTATATTTGTGGAGAAACAGGTCATGGTGCAGAAAAAATGTGAATTGAAATGTTATAAATTTGGTATTTATGGATGGATTGTAATCTAGAGGAAAAAGGATGAAAAAGAAGATAACAAAAGTTAGGACCGTATACAAGGAGAAGAAACAGTTCCGATAAAAGGTAAAGAGGAAGTAGGGAAGCGTGATCTTCGGGAAATCTGTGTAAAAATAAGGATAAGGATAAAGAGAAAATTGAAAAAGAAGATAATATTGAAGAAGGTTCTAAAATAAGTTATGATGAAGGTATAAATTGGAAATAGTGAAAGGTAAAAATAATTCAATTGGCAAAAGAGTAAGAGACAGAAAGAGGAAGTTTAAAGGGATACATGTAAAAGAAAAAAGAAAGGAAATGGATAATGCAAATGAGATACATACTTCAGATTTACACAATTTCTGATAAGCTGCATCATAGACACAATGACAAGTTTAGAGTGCTTTCACAAATATAAATAGTATCAAAAATATAACTAGAAGAATAGGCATCCTAAATTGGTGTACTAAGTGTGATGTTGATGTAATAATATTGGAAGAGCTAAGAATTTTCACTCAGAAAGAGAGATTACAAATACAGAAACTTTGGGGAGGAGATACAATATGGAACCTAGGAAAGGAACTATTTTCAGCCATAGTTATAATTTATAGAAAGTCAGTGAAAATATTAAACATAACATTAGCAATGATGGGAAGATAACTACTGTAGATCTCAGATGGCATAATCAAGTATATAGAATTATAGCATTGTATGCTTATGTGCTTATGTTACAAGTAAAGAAAGAGAAAATTTATTTCACAACAATTTGGATCACGGAGTAATTAATATGAATATAATATTAATGGGGTAGTTTCATTGAGAGTTAAGAGGAAAAAGAAGAGAGGAAATGATGTTAAGAAAATTTCCAAAGTTATAAAATGTGGCAATTTACAGATTTAAAATAATAATATATGGCTATATAGTCAAGGTATATATAAGATGGAAATAAATGATTTTATTATATCACAAGGTTTAAATACTTGTAACATGCTTTTCAGATCACTCAGCATATGGATAGAAATACAAGAAAATAAGCAGTATATCAGATTAGGAAAATAATAAATGAGAAATCATGGAATGAAAATGGAAAAAAATAAGTATAGGCTTATGTAAAGATCACATTTCCATTAAAGTGTGTTGGCTAGCTTTGAAAAAATATATAAAAAACATTTTTTTTAGAATGGCAGTTAGATGTAAGAAAAGCAGAAAAAACTAAATTATAAAACAATGTGTGTGGATGTTTTATAGAATTTAGAAAGGAATGATAGAACATATTATGTAATAGAATTGAGAATTTATGATAAGAATCAAGAGAAAATGAAAGGATTATTATTATTATTTAAGCAAATATATTACTTATAAGGTAAAAAAGAAGAGTTAGCTTATTTGAGTAACATAGTTAAAGAGAATTCTAGTATAATGAGAGAAATGAAAGGTGATAGAGAATAGGCAAAAGATCACAGGAACAAATTATGAATATTGCAATAAATGATGTAAAGAAAACATTTCAAGATAGAAAGAAAGTACAAAAAAGAATGTCTTGTTAAAAAATGACAGAAAAAGAAAATACGGTATTGGAAAATCAGATTTCCTTATATGAATTAGATAAGGTACTTAGACAACTTAATGTAAAGTCAGTTTCAGGATCAGATGGAAAGGGCTATCAATTTTATAAGAATTTCATGGATTGCCAGAAAAAATACTTCTTAAAAGTTATGAATGAGTGGTTAAATTAAGGTTTTATGTATAAATGATTTATACAGTGGTATACTTAAATTCATATGGAATAAGGAAGATAAAAATAACATTGAAAATTGGATACCTATAGTGCTGAACAGTACAGATTATAACATTTTTATGAAAATAATTCAAAAGAGAATGGAAAGTAAAATGAAAAGTATTATGGAAGATAGCATATATAATTTAAAGGGAAAGGGATGCCAGGAATTATTATTCATACTATGGGAAATTGTGGGTGATATTATAAACAGGACAGATGAGACCAAGATAATAACAGGAGATTTAGCTTTTCATATGGTGCAACATGAACTTTTGTGGACAATTATGGAAGAGTATAACAATAGTAAGAAAATTAAGACTCTATGTTATTTTGCATATAATAAAAATAAAGTAAGAATTCTAGTGACTGGATGGTTAAGCAAATAAATACATACAAAGAATAGCATACATCAAGGATATCCTAGGAGTAGTATATTACTTAGGATCATAGGAGATTACTAGGCTAATGGCTCTGGGGCTCTCACAAGCCTAGCCAAGAGTTTATCCCCCCCAAAAAAACCTCAATCAGCACCTGTTGCCCCTGTCAGTGAGGGACACAGGTGGAATACCTGGGATAAATTTGTGGTTGCCAATCCACTCATAAAGGTTGTGCTTGAAGAGGGTCAGCGATGTCCTTTGTTTGACATGTATGGGGAGTCTATTCCAGAGACAGCGCAGCCTCCTGGAGACAAACCTGTCTCTCCAGCAGGTTTTGTTAATGTCACATATTACATTTAAGCCTTTTGATTGGGTACTACACAAGGAGATAGAATTATGGATATGGAGAATCTCTAGTAGAGCAGGGTCTGAGATTGCCTTGTAGGAGAGACACAAATCACATCTAAGCAATCTGTATGATACAGAGTAGAATGATAGTGATATGAGCCTGTCCACATAGAACAGGTGTCAGAGGCCATAGATTCTCTTACTGAGGAATTTCTGTGGCCTTTCCAGTTGGTACAGGTGTTACCAAATAGGGCATTGTACTCGATTATTGGCCTAATGAGGGAGGAGTACAGAGAGGTAATAATCTCCTTTTTTCTGGATGCAATCCCTTTATTTATGAGATGAACCAAGTAAAAGACTTTTCTGATCACTGACGCTACATGATGGTCAAATGTGAGATTGTTGTCAACTTGTGTACCCAGGTCACTCCCCATCTGTATTAGTTATGAGTGTATTAGTCAAAGATGTAAATTTGCACATGAGAAGTGCTACTTATAGTACTAGGGAAGGGATATAAATTCAAGTCATGTTTACTTATGCAGATGATATTATATTAATTATGAGAAACAAAGTTTACATGAAAGAAGTTATATGTTATATACATCAGTGTTTAAATATAATAGTCATGACTTTAAATAAACAAAAAATAAAGGACTGGGTAATATAGCAAAGGTAGGAGTAGTACCTTTCTCGATGAAAGAAATCTCTGTGTTAGGAATAAGATTTGGGAGGGTGAAAATTTAAGTGAGGAACAATGGAATAGGACACTAGATAAATAAAGGAGCTTTGTTGTTTTTGAAAAAAGATACAAGCTATTGTTTAATAAAAAAGATTTATTTGATTATAAAATTTATATTTTGCTAGTGTCTATATGTTGCCAATAATCTATGGAAAAGAAATACTACAAGTATTATTTTCTTTTATATGGGGTTCAAGACTGAATCCAGTGAAGAGAAGAGTCTTATACATTGACAAGGAAGATGGAAGTTTTGGATTAATAAACCCAATTGTTTATGCTGCTTCTTTACATTTGTATAATATTTTGTTTTGGATGAATGATAAAAACTAAAAGTTAGTAGTAAATTTACTAAAGTGCAACTGTAAGCAGCACTGGGATAATGAGACATTATCAAGAAAAACATTTTTTATGGAAAATAAAAATTGATGAAATAGAAAATGAGAGGAAAGTATGATATAAAATATAATAAGTAGTATCACAAATAAAGGAAGCAAACCATGGATATAAATCCGGAAAACCATACGTTTTGCTCAGTCAACAACTGTAAGCCCAAAGGTAAAAAGTACGTAGTCCTTGAACAAGTTAAAACAAAAGATGCTTTAATCCAATAAGGTGAACAAACAGCAGGTAAGCGCTTTCGCCAAAGGCTTCTTCAGACCTAATGAAAAACTAATTAACAGATACATTTAAAAAGCAAAAAAGGCGGGAAAACACAGAAATCATCCTTAAATTTAAAGTGCTAGTACTCAAACATAGAGACTAAAACTGTTCCAGTTAAAAAACACATCTCTGTAAAGTGAATACTAAATAAATAGTGCACTATGATACAAAAGTATGTATTTGTAACAATAAACACATTTCATATTCAGTCCAAAGTTGATATAAAATACTATGCTGTAGCTATCTCAGTTCATAACTAAATCTATGTAAATCTATGAAATACAAATAAGTAAATGGGTACAGCTAAAGCATGTGGATTAAAGCATCTTTTGTTTTAACTTGTTCCAGGACTACGTACTTTTTACCTTTGGGCTTACAGTTGTTGACTTACAGAGTGCATTTGTCTGAAGAAGTCTGTTTATATTAACAGACGAAAAGCGCTTTACACTTGGATTTTGTTGATTCTTGTTTTTTGGCTTATTTTGGACTTTCTTCCATCACAACATTGTTTTTTAAAGGACATTGATTTTTATTAAATACTTATTTGTGGACACTGGCATTTTTCCTGAGCCCTTTTTCTTGTTTTTCACATCAGTTTGTTGTTCTTGGTGGTTGATAAATAGTTCTTACTAATGGCTAAATCTTCATGCAAAGATGTTAATACTTTTAACCAAAAGTTAGGTACTGCATCTGGTCCTGGGATTTTTCAGTTAGAGGCATTTCTAAACTTTTTTTCAATCTCTCTGGATATTATTTCATTCCATTTCATATCCTGTACCTTTAAACTTCTTATTCTTTCTTTTACTTCTTCTATCCATTTAGCATCTTTATGTTCCACAGGATCTTCATAGATACTTCTCCAAAATGTATCTATTTCTTCTTTTTTTGGAGTTTTTTTCAATTCCTTTTACCTTGCTTATTTTGCACCTTTCCTTTATATTTATCTGCGTATCTCCTAAGTTTTTCCACCTCTGCTGAGATTTTTAGTTTCTTATTTGAGATAGTGCATGATAGATCCTGGTCTGTTCTAATATTATGCATTGCTTTTATCACATCTATCTTTCTTACTATTTTTGTTGATCTGTTCCCTCTTCTATATTCTTCCAATAGTGACACTTCTTGTCTTAATTGCTTTATAGTTTTCTCTATTCAATACTTCCATGATGGTATTGGAATTCTCCTCTTTCTTTCTCTAACTAACATGTGCTCTTGTTGTAGAACTTTATATCAGTTATTAATTTAGCTGCACAGTAATATATCCTGTTTGCTTCTGTTATATTGTATGGATCTCTATGGACAGCCCTAATTACTGTGTTAATTTTTTTTATCAAACTTCTGACTTTTTAGGTTTTATTGACCTTTCATTGATCTTAATAAGTCTATCTATGTCTATAAATCATGCAACTCTTCTCTTAGCTCAATTTCTTCTAAACTGAGAGCACATTTTTTGTTTTACATTTCCTGTGGACATTCTATAGAAAGTTCTGCAGCATCTTCCTGTGGCACATTCTCTTCAATTTCATCCTGTGTCGTCCATTGCTCTGTCATATGGGAACTCATTTTCCTATCACTCCTTAACATTGACTGCATCAGTTTCCACAGTTTCCTGTTCCTTCCCTTGCTGTCCAGCTTCAAGTGAACGTTTATACTGGATTCCTGTGGAAGGCTCCAAAATATCTTCATATGGCATCTGACCAATTGCTTCCCATTCCACTGATTTCCCCTTAATTTGGATATCCATTGCTCTATCCTGTTGTGGTGCTTTCTGAATTAGATTTTCTACACTGATTCTTCCAGGTACTCCATAACCTCAGTTTCGATTTCTTTAACTTCCCATTACTAATCTCCTTTTCTGCTTTTCCTCTTTATTTTCTTATTTTTATATTGTAAAGTTGACCATGTCTGGATTCCTTTGCCTGTATTTCTCTTCAAATACCTTTGGTGCTGCTCTTTTTGTATTGGTTAGTTTTGCTTTCTCCTTTGCATAAATATTACACATATTAAATATCTTTTTGTTTCCCATGTCCATATTTCTTCTTCAGATGTCTCCTGATCTTCCTTCTTCTCCTTACTTTGGGGGTTCACTCCATCATGCTGTGATGTAACTTGTATTAGACCTTCTACACTAATCCTTCACTTCGCAGGCACTTCTTAACTGCAACTTCTATTTTTTTAACTTCTACTTTACTAATCTTCTTTTCTACATTTCCTCTGTGTGATATTATTTTTTTTATTGTGAAATTTTCCATATCTGGATGCCTTTGCCTATATTCTCTTCGAATATCTTTGGGGCTGCCTTCTTTATATTGATTAATTTGGCTTTCTTCCTTTCATAAATATTGCACCATATCAAATCTCTCTCTTTCTTTCCCATGTCCATATTTCTTTTTAATACTTTTCAAAAATCTCTAGATTTTGTTGTTTATATTTTCACACTTCCTCAGATGCTTCTTTTTCCAAACTGATCAAAGTTTCTTGATCTATATACAGTTTTCATAAATCTGCTGTATTAATGAATACAAATTTTTATTTGATGCTTCTTAGGTTCATAGGTAAGTACTAGGCTATCTGCCCAAGGGCATTTATAAGCCTAGCCAGAATGTGTTGGCTTTCGCCACCCCCTTAGATTAGTTCCCTGTGTCTTTGTCCAGCAAAGCCATCAGTTCCCTGCGCCACTGTCCAGCAGAGCCATTAGTTCCCTGTGCCACAGTCCAGCAGAGCCAGTGCAGTGATTCCCGGGGTAAATTTTCTGTTTCCCATCCACCCGTCAAGGTTTCTCTTGAAGAGTGTTACTGAGGGGCTCTGCCTGATGTATATTGGAATCCTGTTCCAAAGCATGGGGAGTCTCTGGGATAGGAATCTATCCCTCCAGCATGTCCTAATGACAGTTTTTCTTGTGGAAGTATTTTTCTTTCCTCTAATTTCTCTCTTAATCGTTTTGTATATCTCGTGTCTGGAAATTCTGGGCTTTTTGCTTAATAGTAACAATACATAATTTCTTTCTTATCCTCAATAGTCCACTTTATTGTCTTTATGGCTTTCCTTTGTTATGTCAGTTTTTGTGATTTTTTTTGTGGACTACTACTTCCTTGTACAACAGGGGGGCCATCCTCCCTCTGGGCCTGGCCTGGCCCCATTATAGAAATGCTTCCATATTTTGAGGATTCTACACTGTCATCTTTTCTAGTCCTGGTACCAGTGTGCCTACCAGGATTGGACACTTTTTTATCCTGGGTGTTGTGCACCCAGCTATATTTTTTTAATTTTTGACCTACTTCTGTCCATGATATATGCTATATAAATACAGTCTATATTTCAATGTCATCTTGGTGAGATTTTGTGAAAAACAGGATCCACCTCATGAAGGTACTCACCAAGACTTGAGGATGAATTCAGTTTCAGCAATACTACTCTCGTTTGCTTGCTGACTTATCATCTCTCTGCTTGGATTTTTACAGATGTGGAAAGAGAACAAATTTTCTTTACTTTTCCATGGCTTTGTGGCTATAGAGTTAGTATATTTAACTAATGAGCATAGAAGTTGTAAAGAATCTTGTAGTCCTGTGAAATTGCTTTTTTGTTTATTTTTTGATAGAGGTGGTTTTATGTGTAATTTTTATTTGCTTAGATGTTTTGATTTCAGATTGGCAGTATGTGATGTTCATGATTTTTGTACACAAATACATATAGATATACATGCTTATATGCAAAACTTTAATTAATTCATAGATGCTACTCTGAAGGCAAAATGCAGGGGTGCCAGCAGTTATTTTAATAAAAAATAGCTTAAATGTTTTTTTTTTAATTGCCATTTTTATTCTATATTAAAATATATTATCAAAGTGTGTGAATTTTAAATGACCCTGATTTTGTCATTCATCATAGGGTTAGTTGTATTTATATACTTTATTTATCTGTTTAACATTTGTTAACCAAGTAAGTGAACTGGCCCAGGGATCCTTTCAGCCATGGCCTGGGCCATAAAAGTAAAGATGACATGCAGGTGTGAATGAATAATACAACAAAGAGATATTCACCTCAGTAGAAAGATGGATCACTAACATTCAACTTATCTTAAATCCTAACAAAACCAAACTACTACTTTTTACCCCAAACAAATCAAAAACAACTCCAGTCTCCTTCTCCATCTCCTCTGATAATGGTACTATCATCTCTCCCTCTCTCCACACCAAGCTCCTTGTCATCGAAATAGACAACAACCTCCACTTTAACATCCATATCTCACAAACTATAAATAAAGTGCACAAAAAAATGGGTTCCTTATACAGGCAAAAGAACTTTCTAACTAATCATGCTAAAGTCACCCTAGCTCGAACCCATCTCCTAGCTACACTACTGTATGCAGCCCCAATTCTTACTCACATTAGGAAATATGACCTAGACAAACTTGAGTCCTGTTATAACAGAATTGCCAAGTTTGCCAAAAACTCCCCATTTAGAACCCATCACTGCACACCTCTCAGACAACTTCAATGGCTCGAACTGCCACAGTTACTACTATATCACCAACTTGTTATATCATAAAACATCCAAAAACAACCTGACAAAATTCCCGCTCTAAGGCATCTACTGACCAGCCACACTCCAAATCATCCACTCCACTCAGCCAACAAATCACTCCTCACTATTACCTCAGCAAATAATACAGCCAGCAAATCTCTCTTTTCACACACTATAGCTAAAACTTGGAATAATCTCCCCCCATCTGTGACTTCTGCAGCTAACACCACTCTGTTCAAAAACTCCCTTAAGGCCCATCTTACAAGTTCTTGGCTATGTCCATGTATTACATAGTCCACAATATGTTTTCCTCTACAACCATCTCCTATCTCTCTTTTCATGCCCCAATAAATATGTTTCCTCAATTATTATCCATGGAAAACATGTACCTGTTAAAATCTGACTGTTGTTCTTTGCAAACCAAATGTACATATGTAAATAATTTTGATTGCAATTGTCTACTGTTTTAATCTCTTTTTGACTCCTTTCTAAAAATTTCTAGTTTAATAGAAACTAGTTCCTACCCATTGTATTATATTTTTATTTCTGTAATGTCTTGTTCTAATGTAACTGGAGCTTTTCTCCCCGGGCCTCCGCTGTAAATGGACCTCGTCCAATCGGACCTTCTTGGTAAACAAAATTAAAATAAATAAATTAAATAAATAAATAAATAATAAAGGTTACAACATTTGAAAAGCAATTTAAAAACAGTACAACATATATATGTTAAGAGAGAGAGAGAGTGTTCTATATAAATAGAATGAATGAGTCCAGGGAAGTAAACAGTGTGGGAAGAAATAGCCAGAGAATTGTTATGGCTAGGCTTGTATACGCCCTAGAGCTGATAGCCTAGTACCAACCTATGAACCTATAATGGCTCCCAGTTTGCAGTCATCTGCAAACCTTGTTAGCCAGAGTCCCTTAGTATTGGCCTGTACTGACAGTAAAAAAAAAAGTTCCAGTCCCCAATGATCTAACAAAACAGGTTTCAGTGAACTCATCAAAAACACCAAAACCAACATTTCTGCAGGGGATCAAGCACCTTCTGCAACTTTTATACACCAGTTATGAGATCACACAACAATGGGGAAAAGGACAGATTATTTTATCCCGTTGTCAGCCAGCCTTTTAAAGATAAATAAATACTTCATGTTAGCAGTGTAAGCAAAGGAAAAAAAATCCATTCAATTAAAATTCCAGTCTCTAAACACATACACCATATCAACAAAAGCAGCAAATCAAAAAACATCATTCTACTCCTGCAAAACTTCAAGTCAATCAGAGTTGATTTATCAAATAAAAATAGAATTCACACACATGAACACTAATTCAGGTAGTTATTGCAATTGCTATTCATTACTGATTTTATCAGTGCTGTCCTAGCTTCTGTACTGCTGTACTCAGATGGTTAAACTGACAACATCATAATATGGGTTGCTTCAAACTACATAAACTGCTAAGGAATTTGTTAAAAAAATTGGAGTCTTATCAATTAAATCATAAACAATACAGAGAGGTTTACTCAAGACAGAGATGGAATAAGGATTTTAACTATCAACTTTCTCCTTTTGAGACAACTTAAATTCCCCTAGATAGTCCAAAACAAGATAATCCAGTTTATTCTTATAATGCCATATAGAAAGTAGTACTACATACTACTTGTGAGATTTCAGTGTTAGGTGAAGGTTGTTCATTTTGTTCCTACGAATTCACACGGAGCAGAATTTACAACACAAGTGTACTGCTGCTCATATTACTATGTTTTCTTCTTTTGAAGATATGAATTCCAATCTAAGGCTGGCACTACATTATTCTCATCTACATAAGATAACTCTTTGCCCTTCTTTGTAATCTCCAGGACCTGGCTTTACTTGGTGCTAAAGACTTCTCTCGTTTCCCTTTAGTAATAGTTCACCGTTTTCCAAGGAATTGGAAATTCTGGACCAAAGCAGATGTAAAGAAAAGCTTATCTTCATCACATAATAGACTTCTGTATATACTTTTGTTGACAACTTTTAGAGTATTAAATCTTCTTACATAATAAAATAGTTATTGTCAGCTTACATTTATTTGCCTTTGATGCAACTATATATAATGCATGCTTTTTAGCCATTTGTACACTTCTGTCAACCTTAGTATACGTGTGGTATGTCTACTAGAGCTTCTATATCTGCAAGTGTTGTTTACTGACACCATTTGTGGCTGAAAAGAACCTTTTGGGGTCAAATCATCCTCCTGGCTAGCACATAAACAAGGGCATAGATTTTTAATTTCTCTGGGAAATGCCATAAAACTCCATGATTCAGGTCATCTAAGTACTTGAAAAGTACATTTCATGGAATCTTAAGTCGAATACTTGTATCTTTCAGCTTTTCCCGGTTAGGAGTCGCCACAGCAGAGCTCCGGTCCGCTAATGATTGGCAGTAGATTTTTACGTACCGAGTTGCCAGCCCTGACGCGCAACCTTCAATGAAGGTACGCACATTCACGCATGTCTCCACACAGAAGACGCTTTAGCTGAGAATCGAACAGGACAACGTCTTACTGTGAGGCAACAACGTTACTGCAGCACCACCGCTGCAGCATTTTCTTAAGTCGAATACTAATTTGTTATAAATTGCATTTTTTTTCTGTATTCACTACTTGTAAATATCAGTTTGCTTAGCTTCATTCAATATTCTATAATAAGAATATGTTTAATTTTCTTAATATATAAGTTCACTAAAATTATAACAGAATCACTGTAACAACTGAAAATTGTACTTAATGACAAGATCTGTTCCCGGAATTATAGCTCATGAAATTGGAAATTCATTTTTTAATCATTTTTTTATAAATAAACAAAAGAAAAAGAATCACTGCAAGGAGAAAATTTTTCTCATTTATTAATTTAGCCCTTTATTTCTCACCCATCTGCTGTCATTGCAGACTACGTTTGACTTTAACCCTACTAAATGTCCTTAAGTGATCTCTATTTCTAAAAGAGGTGTGTCCTCAATAAGGAAAGGCAGGAGCAAGACATTAGATGCTTGTCCTAGAATAGTGCATAGGTTCTTGCAGGTTGCATTTGGTAATGATGTGTAACAGAGGGACTTACAGTTAAAGGTCAGTAAGTGTGGACAAAATTTGGCAAAAGTTGGTCGTGTTAGCCTCATTACATCTTGAGGAAAGGCACTGATAACCAAATGAAAGTGATCCATGTCAAGACTGTGATGATAAATAGCCAACTCTGTTGACGTAGGGAATAAAGCACTCACTATGCTCCAGGTGATCTGCATTCAATTATTGACAATGGCATCTGCTGGAACTGATGTGAGGAATATGGGTTTGCCTACTTTCAGGGAGGAGGGGAATGACACAAAACCTTGTATGACGACTGGTGGCACAATGTGCAACCCAGGAGCAGGTGTATGATTTAGCTGTCATCATGGGTACAGGGGAGCAAGCACTTACACATGGGAGACATAGTGACTCTTCTAGTAATGGAGGTCTCTTGGCCCCTGCCCAGGGATGAAGTTAGGGCTATGCAAATATACCTTCATTACCAAGAGTCTGTCAATGACACAAATCCCTGCTGAAGTTGGCTGTATGATAGCCTGCCTTGGGCAGCTCTCAACCTCACTGGGATGTACCAATGATAGGGGAATGAAATGGCCTGACTGATAGGGGTAGGCTTGATGATAGACAGGAACAGCTGCAAAAGGCATATTATCAGAAAAAAATACCATGATGACAAATAATTACTAGCAGAGCCAAAGTATACATTTACATGACTAGATTAGCTAAATTTATTGATAATGGTAAGTGTAATATCTGGATGTTTGCCAGAATGTTCTATCAACAGTACAGATACTATGGATATGTTGAAAACCTCCATGAAGTGCTTAGTCGTATGTTCATAGGTTGGTAGTAGGCTATTGGCCCTAGGGCTTATACAAGCCTAGCCATAACAATTCCCTGGCTATTTCTTCTCACACTATTTACTTCCTGGACCACTGTCTAGCAGGACGACTGATGTGATCCCCGGGGTGAATTTCCTTTCTCCCATCCAATCATCAAGGTTCCTTTTGAAGAGGGCCAAAGAGGCACTCTGCTTGACATGTATGGACAGTCTATTCCAGAGTCTGGGGAGTCTCTGGGTCAAGAACCTATCCCTCCAGCATGTTTTGTTTATTGTGATGACAAGGTTTAGATCCCTGAAGCATGTGGCTCTGAGGGATTGGGATTTCTCTAAGTGTAGCATGTCCAACAGCTCTGGGTTTGATATGGCTTTGTATGTTAAGCAGAGATTGCCTCTGAGTAGACAATATGTGACAGAGTATAGCTGGAGTTTTTTAAGGTGGTCAGCATAGGGCATCTGCTTTAGGCCTGTGATTCTTTTAGTGAGGTATTTCTGTGGCCTTTCCAGTTGTTGCAGGTGTCTTGAGAGGTACATACCAAATGGGGCATTGTATTCTATAATGGGTCTAATGAGAGATGAGTACAGTGGGACAATGACCTCCTTTTTTCTGGATGAAAAGCCCTTAGTGATGAGGTGTGCCACATAGAAGGATTTTCTGACTGTTGTGGTGATGTGGTTATCGATGGTGAGACCACTGTCCACCTGTGTCACTAAGTCTCTTATCACACTTTCGGTGTTTAGTGTACTGCCACCTATGTGGTAATTCACGGGTACATGTTTTTTTCCCAAAGGGGATAACTATACATTTCTTGGCACTGAGCTTGAGCCCATGGCTCTGGCACCAAGCATCTGTTTCTGTAAGGCCCTTTTGTAAGGTATCCACATCATTTGGAGATTCAATAGAATTAGTGAGCTTTGTAAGGCTTGGGATCACTTATCAGTCATGGTCTTTGCTCCATTCTTCTTTAAGTGGTGGTTTGGGGCTTTGAGTCTCATGGGTTCTCTCTTTTCCTTCTGTTCTTTTCTGCCAGTTTTGTAATGGCGTCTACCCCTCATGTGCAGAGTGCAAGGTTTCATGCTACCCTACTGAGAGGAAGGTGCTAGGCTTTAAATCATCTGCAAGGATGGCTATCCTAGTCCTTCCTGCTTCTCAAAAGGGGTAGGCTGTGCACGTGTATTACCCGACACAAAGTCGGCTTGCTAGTCAAGCTGAACTGCACCCTGCCCGATAAAAAAACCCTGCTAGATAGGGGTCCATGGAAGTAAACAGTGTGGGAATAAATAGCCAGGGAATTGTTATAGCTAGGCTTGTATACGCCCTAGGGCTGATAGCCTAGTACCAACCTATGAACCTATAATGGCTCCCAGTTTGCAGTCATCTGTGAACCTTGTTAGCCAGAGTCCCTTAGTATTGGCCTGTACTTCAGAGAAGTAGATGCCAAACAAGAGTGGCCCCAGAACTGAACCCTGAGGTACTCCACTTGTCACTTGTCTGGAGCTGGATTTGGAGTCAGCTACTTTTACAGTGTGGGTTCTGTCAGTAAGCCAGTTGGCAACCCATTGAATGATGTAGGGATTAATGCCCAGCTTATTAAGTTTATCTATGATTCCAGAGTGGGGGATAGTGTCAAAGGCCTTGGCGAGGTCCAGATAGGCTGTGTGGACCGCCTTACCCTGGTCCACGGCTCTAGAGACTGATTCAAAGAAGTCAATCAGGTTCAGAAGACAAGATCGGCCCTTCACAAACCCAAACTGGGTGGGGTCCAGTGTTTGAAGGTTGCCAATGTCTTTGTTTATAAGTTCCATGATAATACGTTCCATGGCCTTGCAAATCGGGTTTGTCAGACTGATGGGGCGGTAGTTCCCGGGATCCAAGGTCAAACTGCTTCTAGAAAGAAGCATACTACATAGGTTAATAGGTACTTGCTGGGCTACTGATCTGTGAAGATCTTAAGAATCCAAACCTTACATTCCTACGGTAGTTTTTAGCCATTATATTTTGCATATGAATAACCCAGTGATGGGTTGAGCAAAGATATGTTGTGACATCCACATCTATCTTTTATTCATGAGGGACAGGGGTGCTAAACCAAGGATGAATTTGCAGTTATCCAGCCATTCATCCAAATTACATTTGAATAGAGAATGGAAGTAGTATAATCACTCCACACTCCAAAATTGTATATTCACCACGAACAAAAAGGCCAGTGAATACAAGACGAAAGTTTTTATTATAAAACCAATGCATGTTCGTGGTGAATATAGAGAATAGAAGTACTTTGCCTGATGTGGGCTGAAAGACAGTCCCACAGAAGTGGTATTCTCTGTGATAGAAACCTATCCCTCCAACATAATCTATTTATTTTGCAAAAGAAACTGAGAACCCTTGAGCGGGATATGCTTAATATATAACATGATATACACTTTTTGTAACTAAAGATGAACATATCTAAAGGTTTACATATATATAAAGTAATATATAAATTAAATATATACATAAAATAAAACATAGCCATATAGGGATGAAGTCCAGAATATTACAGAACTTTTTGAGAGGTACATAACCAGTTTCTGCTTTTTGAGTATAAGTAAAGCACATTAGCAGAGACGGGGGAACAGTTCTCAGAATTCTGTTGAAAGTGTTCCTCTTTCTATATGATGGTGCAGTGTTGGAGCTGAAATATATAAGTAGCAGGGGATATGGGGTATAAAGAGATTTGCCCACCAGCTAAAATGCTGGGACTGATTTAAGTCAACAGTTTCAAGAGCTAAAACTCTATCAGCTTTTGTTTGAGGAGTTTGCTGACAAAATTAGGGACAATACCCCCCCCCCCCCATATACTTCATTCTCTCCTTTTTCTGGTTATAAAATCTTTATTGTATACATATTCATCTAAAATTTGCTTTAATTCTTCGCCTAGCTTGCCATAGGGTATATAATTGTCTTTATCTGCATCAATAAACTCAGTCTTAGTTCTCTGTATTATGATAAGAACTGTGCATATACTGTGTGTTTTTTCAATATTCTTCCAAATCAGCAATAACTAATATGGTTACTCTGTGTGCACAGCTAATCTTCCTTTTGGGGCAGTTCGTGCTACTTTGCACTTTTACTCAGAGATACAGCTAGCGGGGACTATTCCTGGGACTCATGAAGATCAAAGCCTTGAATGTCTCTGCTTCTTTGCAGCAGTATAGGCTGTGACAATTATGGCTATTATCCAACTTCAGTGTATTTGTTGTTTACAAATATACATGATAGCTCCTCTACAACTTTCGATCTCCCCCACTAAAACACTCTTAAGTAACAACAAGCTAGACTGCAGGAAAGAGAAGTCTTTGGGCTTTTCCTGGTTAGGGATCACCACAGCAGAGCACCAGTCCACTCTTGATTGGCAGTGGATTTTTATGATGTCAAGCTGCCAGCCCGGCACCCAACCTTCACAGAAGGTACACACACACACACCTACCTGCGTGTCTTTAAAGGTCACTTGACCGCAGAAAGGACATGCAGATTCCCCACAGAAGGTACTCCAGCCAAGAATCAAACCAGAGAATCTCTTACTGTGAGGCGACAACTCTAACCGCTGCACCACCACAGCCAACACTACAGGAAAAAGAAGCACTCCTCTGAAACTCATGGTCACTTCACACTCAAGCCATCATCCACCTAAGCAAGCAGGCTCCCTTTGGTGGCACTATCAGGTAATACAGTTAAAACTTTGCAGTTGTACTTGTGAAGAGATCAGGTAAAGTAATCCATCAATTGTCCAGCTAGGAAACGTCAAAAACCCATATGTAAGGGAATTCAAAGCAGTAGCAGTCAGATGAGGAATGTATTTTGCCTCCATCTGATGCAAAGACATAAACAGCTGTCTATGAGACTAGAGGTGGCACATATTAGTCACTTCACTAATGTCCAATTCTGCTAGTAATCCATAGTAGAACAATGATTCAGTACTCCAGTGTTTATCATCTATGTACCTGTACCAGGTGATGTTGTAACAGATTATAACAGGAGGCAGTGATTAAGGAAAAGCAATACCCAAATGGAGAGGGGACACTCAGGGATGTTATAATTGATAGCTGTTGCAGGGTAGAACCTAAACTACAGCCAAAAGTTTGTAACTGTATTACTTTTTTATATAGCAATCCTCTTTCTCTATCAGTCAGGTTCTTTACCTGTTGTGTTGAGTTTGTCCGGCTGTCACAAGGGAATATATTTCATAATTTTGTTATATTTGTAGCTTAGTTAGCAGTTCATAAAATGGATGTGGTGGTTTAATGTTTTTGTCTGATATACACCATCATAAATAATTTATTCAGGAATACATTGTAGCTACTGCACTTCTCCATAAAGATAATATAAAATGACTCTTGCTTAAATAACCTTTAACATTAAAAAGGTAAGACATACATTTTGTAATTTAGTGTTACTTCACATGTGCCTGAATAAACTAAGATTTTCTGCATTGTATTATACGAAATACATCACATAGTCCAAAATTCAGCCTAACAGCCATCTTAAATAGCAGCAGCAGAAAAACAGATGACATCTGCAACAGACATGAAGCATAATAGACACAAATGCAGGTAGACACATTGATAAACAGTTAAACACATAGATAAAATAGATGCACACAAGCAAAGATACATAGCTAGATACATAGACAGATACATAGATAGATGGCTATTGTCAGCAAGAGCAGTAGTAAAACCTCCTGCTGGATAATCACACACACACACACACGGCCATGCAAACTACTTAAATAGTCAGCTGTGACTGCTGCAGGTATGCCTAAGAAATGTGAACAGGTTTTCCCTCTTCCAGTTATATATTGATTGATCTAAAACTCACTTAATCTGCAACTAATAAAAAATGATTGAATACACGTCATCTAAACTTAAACTAAAATATATAAACACATACAAACCCACAGACCAACTTAAAACCTATATAATCAGCACTGACTGGGGGGTGTTCACCCTCACATATACACACCTCCTCAAACTTACTTAAAAATGTGTAAGAATCTACAACTAGTGATCACAAAATGGCAAGCTTTCCTTAGTATCAGTGTTGTACATGGCTATGGGTGTATACAATGTAGGTTAGGATTAGTTGAAAAGTACATTAGATTACTTTTTCATTCAGTTATGTTCAGACAAAATGAGTATTAGATAAATGGTATCCCCTCTTCCAGATCATTTAAAACTCTTTCTAAAGTATCCAAGGAATATAAAAATAGCTTCTCAGTTATTACACAACACTCTATTTACATTTGTTCTAATTACCTGTATCTAATACTTTGTATAGCTCTCAGGCACTGCAGTATGCATGTCCCAAGTGTAAACAAAATGTATGTTTAGCATCAGCCCTGGCCTTGGTGACTTTATTCATATAGCAGCCTTTTCTGCTTTGAAAAGTATTTTTACAACAAGATGCAACACAGCAAAATCAATTGCAAAGAGAAACAAAAAGGAAAGCAAGTACTGCCTGCTAACATACAACACTCTCTTTAGAACTGTTCATTCAAAAGACTCCTCTCCACTTTGTATAAACTCCACTCTCCCTCATTTTTGTTCTGTAAGGATTACTGTTTCTTCACTACTAAAGCTACCTCTGAAATATGACTGTACTATCTTACATTTCCTAAATATTTTTTTAACACTGTATAGGTAATTGTACTATTATGTATCTCTATGTGGAGCTTTTCTCCCCGGGCCTCTACTGAAAATGGACATGTATCCAGCTAGACCAGCCCAGTCAACAAATGTAAAATAAAATAAAATAAAAATAAAATATTCCTGTTAAAGCAACTTTATAAACAACAGCAAATATGATAAAAAAGCATATTCAAGTTGGAAAGCAAGATCAAGCAAAGTCAAGCAGTAGTAACATCCTGCCCAGATTCATTACAGACACACTGAAAATTTAATATAAGACAATTAATAAATATCTATATGCTGTTCATAATGCTGCGGTGGTACGGCGGTAGCGTTGTTACCTTACAGCAAGAGGTTCTCCCATTCGATTCTCGGTGTGACTTGGGAGTGATTTCTGTGTGGAGTCTGCATGTCCTCCCCGTGGTTGGGTAGCGTTCGAAAGACATGTGTGCGTAAATGGGCATGCCTTTGTCGAAGGTTGGGTGTTGAGCTGGCACCTCGGCGTTTCGTAAAAATCTACTGCCAATTATTAGCGGACCGGAGTTCCGCTATGGCGACCCCTTACCGTGAAAAGCCGAAAGACAAACAACAACAACAATGTTGTTCATATGTGCAGCTGTACATAAAACATATTAACTGAATTCTTCCTTAAAGCACCTGCCTCAACTGACCTGAGCCACAAATCAGCTCAGCAACAGTAGCAGAATCCGAATGACAAAATATTATATCAGTAATAAACAAATACATACGTACATATAACCATATCAAGTATCAAAGGCAGAAATCTGTAGTTGTTTTGGTTTTTACTATAAAACATGTTTTGCAGAAAGCAGAAGACACACGCACACACAAAATACCTGCAGCTGTAATCAGCTTCACTAGGACTGATGTAAGTATTTTAGGTAAGTGTTTATCACAACATTAAGAAGCCACTCATTTTTATTACTGATGATTTTAGGTACGTCTTTGTAAAACTTGATTTTTCCACTAGATGGAGCCACTTCTACGTTGATGTTTTTTATATCAATAAACACTGCTGCACGGTATTTGAAAGTCATATGATACTACAAATACTGCTGACACAAATATAATGTGCCACACAACATTATCAGAAATGCCAAGGATTTGCTGGCCTTAGTCTGCATGCATTTCACAACATATTGTTCTAAATACACAAAACCGTGCAGGAATTACAATATTCCAAAACAAAGTCTAATGAGGCAAAGTTCAGCACATGCAAAAGGTTATTCAGTTCATGGGATGAAATCGTTGGATCTGTTAAATGAAGTTAAGGACAATACATTATTTTATCACAGCTGTTGTTGACTAGCCCTCTTGATTTGCAGCCTGCAGCTTACTGAAAACTTAAGTTTTGAGGGATACTCACAGGGTTCCTGAGATGTTGGTCAGCACTTAGTATTACCTCCATTCCTAAACAAATTTCCATCAAGTATTACAGACCTAAGATGAAAGCATTTATTCTAAATAACAATTTCCCCATTTCCTGTTTACTTGACTTGACAAAGCAAACTACTATCACGTTATTACAAGCTTAATTGCATTCCTAAGTCATCACGAAAGGGGCATCAGTAAGACTTTCAATTTATGATTTTTGGATAACTAAATAGAATAGCATATCAACAGAGTGGTGTGCTATTTTGTAAAAAAAAAACATACACTAGTATCTATGTAACATTGAGCCCATTGAATTACACTCAGATTACAGCTTCATATATATCATATCAAGACTTGGAATATGCATGCAAATTGGTGCATATCAGTTCAGTGCTGCCACTAAGTATTTGTAAACTTACTTTTTGTAACAAACTTAGTCATACCATGCCTATGATGGATTTTCTTGGCAGCCTTCTGTGTGGAACCAAGTCACAGATCATGATGAGGTCCACATATACCTCTCCTACTGGTACTACCCTGCTGATTTTTCCTTTAATATATCATAAAACTAGATTAGGTTTAACTGGCAGCTCCTTGTGGTTCATAGGTTCATAGGTAGGTACTAGGCTATCAGCCCAAGGGCCTACGTAAGCCTAGCCGACAAGGTCAGAATCAAATGCTGGCTGATGTCCTGGAGATTGTTGCCCACTAGAAAAGTACAGAGTCTTTTCTCTACCATTATTCATAGGTTCATAGGTGTGTACTAGGCTAATGGCCCTGGAGCCTTTACAAGCCTAGTCCATAGAAGTGCCCTAGCATCGTGCCGCCCTACGTTAGTTCCCATTGCCTCTATCAAGTACAGCCACTGCAGTGATTCTAGGGGTGAACTTTCTATTTCCCACCCACTCATCAAGATTTCTCTTGAAGAGGGCCATTGAAGTGCTCTGCTTGACATGTATGGGAAGTCTATTCCATAACATGGGCAGTCTCTGGGTTATGAACCTGTCCCTCCAGTATGTTCTGTTGATTGTGGTAATAAGGTTGAGGTCTCTGGAGTGTGTGGTGCAGAGGGATTTGGATTTCTTTAGATGTAGTATTTCTAACAGAACTGGGTCAGACAGTGCTTTGTAAGTCAAGCAGAGATCACCTCTTAGTAGACGATATGAGACAAAGAATAGCTGGAGTTTTTTGAGTCTGTCCATGTAGGACATGTGTTTAAGGCCTCTTTGTGATGTACTTTTGTGGCCTTTCCAGCTGTTGCCTGTGTCTAGTACATGCCAAATGGGGCATTATACTCGATGATTGGCCTAATGAGGGAAAAGTAGAGAGAGATGATGACTTCTTTCTTCCCGGATGCAAAACCCTTGGTAATGAGATGTGCCACATAGAAGGACTTTCTGATCACAGTGGCAATGTGATGGTCGAAGGAGATGTTGCTGCCAATCTGTGTCCCCAGATCTCTTATAACGCCTTCAGTGTTCAGTGCCTCCCATAGATGTGTTAATTAATGGGAACTGAGCTTTTTCCAAAGGGGATGATGACACATTTTTTTGGCACTTAGCTCAAGGCCATGCTTTCTACACCAGTCATTGGTCTCAGTGAGGCCTTTCTGCAGGATGTCTACATCACTTGGGGAATTAATAATGTCTCCCAGTTTACAATTGTCTGTGAACCTGATCAGTCAGAGTCCCTCCATGTTGGCCTTGATGTCTGAGAAGTAGATGCCAAACAGGAGAGGACCCAGGACTGATCCCTGTGGGACTCCACTCGTGACCGGTCGGCAGTCTGACTTGGAGTCCTCTACTTTCACACTGTGGGTTCTATCCATGAGCCAATTTGCAACCCACCTAGTGATATAGGGGGTGATGCCTAGTTTATTGTGCTTATCAATAACTCCTGAGTGGGAAATGGTATCAAAGGCCTTGGCCAGATCAAAGTAGGCTGCATGAATTGCCTTGCCCTCATCCACAGCTCTGGTGACTGGCTCAACCAGGTTGAGCAGGCATGATCTACTTTTCACAAAATCAAATTGCATGGGATCTAGAGTTTGGAGATTTCCTATATCCTTGTTAATTAGGTCCATGATGATGCGCTCCATAGCCTTACATATCAGACTCATCAGGCTAATGGGGCGATAATTCCCAGGGTTTGTAGTTGCTCCTCCTTTATGGAGAGGGATGACTGTAGCAGTGCGCCAGTGGAGTTAATAATGGCTCCCAGCTTACAGTTGTCTGTGAACTTTATCAGCCAGAGTCCCTCCATGTTGACCTGGACTTCTGAGAAGTAAATGCCAAACAGGAGATGACCCGGGACTGATCCCTGTGGGACTCCACTCATGACTGATCGGCAGTCTGACTTGGTGTCCTCTACTTTCACACTGTGGGTTCTATCCATGAGCCAATTTGCAACCCACCTAGTGATGTAGGGGTTGATGCCTAATTTGGTGAGTTTATTAATAACTCCTGAGTGAGGAATGATATCAAAGGCCTTGGCCAGATCGAAGTAGGCTGCATGAACTGCCTTGCCCTCATCCACAGCTCTGGTGACTGACTCAAAGAAGTCAACCAAGTTGAGCATGCATGAGCTACCTTTCACAAAATTAAATTGCATGGGATCTAGAGTTTGGAGATTCCCTACATCCTTAGGTCCATGATGATGCACTCCATAGCCTTACATATCAGATTTGTCAGGCTAATGGGGCAATAATTCCCAGGGTTTGTAGTCGCTCCCCCTTTATGGAGAGGAATGACTGTAGCAGTGCACCATTTGGTAGGGACAAAGCCTGAGGTGAGGCTGTGATTGAACAGGGCACACAGATGTGGTGCCAGTTCACCTTGTAGTCCATGTAGAACACATCCAGGGATATTGTCGGGTCCCATAGAAGCTGTAATCTTTGCCTTGGACAATGCAGCTTTAAACTGTGCTGCAGTAATGCTGGGTGTCTGGCATTCCTCCGGTATTGTGATTGGTCCTTTGGGGGGGAGTAAAGTTGGCACTGAATCTAGTGACTGTACACCACACTTGACAAAGCTTTTATGGCATACATACAGGCTTGCAGTTCTGTGGATTTTTTCTTGTCCACTACCCATCCTAGAACAATAGTACTTTTCTTGCCAGCTTCTTCAGGTTCTCCTGCTAACAAGCAATTTGCAGAAGATCTCTGTCGGAGATCCACAACTCCACTGACCAGATTCCAGAAGACATTGGGAGGCAGACAAAATGTCCCTGTGTTTTCCTTTTTCTTAAGCTACTTAAATCCCTCCCTGTGTAGTTCTCTTCCCACTGTGTGTTCGTTGCTATTTTCACAATGTGCTGCACACTCCACCTCCTCCCCCAGCATGGTATCCTTCTTCCTTGATGAAGACCAAGGTGAAGCATTCATTCAATATCTCTGTGTTTTTCCTCTCATCTATGATTTCTCTCACTCCTGTTAATGCTCTATTTGGCCATGTCTGTGTCTACATTTCTCGTTTTTCCTAAATACCCCAACAAGCCTTTTCCCCCAACCTCCTTTGTTTCCCTTTTGTTTCTACTGTATCTCATCCATGTTTTCATATCCTTTCTTCCAACTTTTGTATGCTCTGTCTTTTGCCCCAATGGTAGCTTCATGTCTCACTGCAACCACACCTGCATGCTCCACTTTTTTTCCCTTTTTGCTTTTTCTTCATCCACTTGTTCAGAGTGCTACATATTCTGTCCATTACCCACCTCTTAGTTTGTTTACTTTTGCTCATTTTGCTTCTATACTTCTGCTCATCTTTGACCCTCTTTCTCAGCTCTGTTTGATCCATTTTTTTAAATCCTACAGCATCTCTAAATCACCCAGTGACATAATCACTGGTGGCTAATGACACCTTCTACTGGACATCCCTGATCTCCTCTAATTTTGGTTAGGAATACATCCAGAATCCTGAATCCTCCAGTGTGGCTACCTGATGCCACGCTCGCTAAAGCTTTCATAGAACAGATATTCCAAAAGAGTTAGATAGCGGTAAACAGCACATTGAATTCATCACCTACAAAGTATAGTGGCTGAACTCCATACTTGCCAAAGTGAAAGTGTCACCCAACAGTACACAGCATGATGATACCATGACCAAGAAAATCTAGTGACTGTACACCACACTTGACAAAGCTTTTATGGCATGAACATAAAAAACAGTGTCTCATGGCAATATGTAGCCCACTGACATCACTGTGACAGATGCCACTGTCAGGGCTTAACGCCATCTGGAGCATGCACCATTGACTTAAGGAATATCAGCTAGTTATGCTATGTACAACAGAAGGGCAAGTCAATGCAAGGGCTGGAAGTTGCATTGGGTGAAAATATGTGTTGCCTTCTACAATAGATCAAGCATCCGGGCATTTAGGGACACTGAAGGCTACCATGTCATTTGCACCATGCCATGTGTACCACACCTGAGGCCATTATTAGTTCTGCTATCCTGGCTGTCATACATGTTACAGCATTGCACTGCACTTTGATGCAAGGAGCAGGCCAAGTGCCATGACATCACACTCCTCCCCCATGTACCATGCAGTGTAAGAGGAATCAGGTAGATGTGTCTTTTCAGCTATTCAGGACAAGTGAGAGCTTTGTCTACCAAGTCTTTTATTGGGCAACATTCTCGTCTACTATATTCAACTGGTGAGGACTTGATGAAACCTCAGGAATCCCCAGAACTATATCCTTTCTCATAAACATCCTCAGCAACTCACTGAATCTCTCATATCCAAGACTTCAGTCACCTCCAACTCCATCTTTACCCTTGAAAGCTACTGTGAGGTTTCATGTCAAATACCTTGGTAAAGTCTAATAAGGACACACTCACAGCAGCCTTTGGAGTTAATACCCTGGGAACTAATGTCTTGATTACCTAGTTACAATTTTCTAATGTATGTCTTTGGTATAAGGTTCATGTTGTTAATCCTAAGACACAAAGTCTTGGTCATATTGGCTAGAACACTGATAAACACTCTGAGTGGAGATGTGAAGCAAAGTTCCTCCCTAACCCTATTTAAGCACAACCTGGACCAATGAACGTGTAATCCAAAATTCAACCCTGGTCTGGTGCCTACATCTCTGATAGACAGAGGCTGTCAGTAAATCATCGCTTATATAAATCAGATTTGAGAATCACATTTGGGTTGTGTATCCAGGTGTATAAGAGCCCTAGTGGTCATTAGCCTAGTCTACTCCTATGAACCTATAAGAGAGAATTGAATTTCAGACTACAGAAGTCATCTAACAATAAAGCAATAATAATTCTAAATCAACAAAAACATCTTAAAACAACATAAGAGGCCTTTATTTAAACATTCAGTAAGCACTTTCATCTTATTCAAAAGACTTCTTCAGCCTGAATGTTACAAAATACAACCCCATATTTAAAACATTTTAAAATCACATGGCTCAATTAATCAATTAATGCTTTAATCTTTTTCTCTTTAAGAAAATGTTAACATTTTCTTTATTATTCAGACCAGGAGGGTAGCATGCATCCAACTTTAACTGCCATAGATACTCCTTCCTGTCCAATTCATCCTCTGTATCAAACACATATTGAAAATTGACTAGTTGTTCTAAAATCTACTTTGCAATTACCATGACTATAATGCTTACTAAGGGCATTCTTTTCATCTCCAATGTTTATTGCATGTTTTTGCTCATAAATTCTACGACTTAATTCTATAGTCATTCTTCCTACATAAAAAGTAGCACAGGAATACCATAAAATCAAATAAACCATGTATGTGGATTTACATGAAAAGCATCCATTTATCTTAATGTTTACAGAATTAACCTTTAACTCTGTTCTCCCAGTGTACAAAAATTGACATAAATTACAGTAAAACATTTGAACATTCCTACTTTATTATGCTTCACTTAATTTGGATTGGAAAGACATTTTAAAACGTTTTCTATTCTTATAAACAAACGACTTGTCATCAACCACTCTTTTCTAACCTCAGGAAAGCTGCTTAATATCTTCCAATTATTAAATATAATATTTTTAATAACCCTTTCATCAACACTGCTAGCCAATAGCATGGAATATGTGCTGTAGTTACTATTTTTGTTTTCTTTAACAACATTTTCACATTTTTTTCTTGCATCAAAGACTTCAGCTAACTTTTCTTTAATCACTATTTCCGGATACTCCCTGTTTATTAATTTGTGACACATTGAAATCCCTTCTATGACAAAATCTGAATCATCCTTTGTGAGCATATTGATTTTAGTTAACTGACCCTTAACAGTGTTTAATTTAGTTCTTCTTGGGTGCATTCTATCATATCTTAGATAGATTATATTTTTGGATATCTTTCTTAAAAATTCTCGTAGATCATTTGCCTGCTTCTTTGCAAACTACAAAATCTAAAACACTCAAATTCTTCACATCAAATTTGGATGTAAATCTTAAATATGAACAAACACTATTAACATAATCTAAAAAAAAAGCATTCAATAAACTAACATCCCCTCTCCAGATAAAAAAAAAATCATCAATAAAATGTTTGTATACGATAATGTTCTTAAAATAAGTACTTTCAAAAATGAAAGGCTACTCACACACATTCATAAACACATTCTCGTAACTGGGGGCCATTGCCCGACCCATAGCAACTCCATTGGTTTGTGGATAAAAATTAGAATTAATTCAAAAAAAATTATAAGTAAGAATTATACCTAACATTTCTGTAACTAAATGGACTTTCTCAGAAGAAAAGAGCCACAAATTGATCAATTCTAATCTGACTAGATCCATTCCTAAATCATTTGGAATAATTGTAGCTAACTATTGAATATCTAATACAACCAACAAATCAGACTCCAAAACAATAACATCTTTAATTTTGTGTTTAAAATCAAATACGTCTTTGATATATGAAGCACTTTCAACAACAACATTTTGCAAAACTTCATCTGCATAAATCGCCATTGCTTCAGTCTTGCTTTCACTACTGGCAACAATGGGTCTGAAGAGGGGATCATAGATTCAGAATTCATAGATTAGTACTAAGCTAACTGCCCCTGTGAGTCATTTTAAGCTTAGCCAGTTATCCCTTGTGAGATTCAAACCCTGCACCTTGTGTTTGTAAGGCAAACACCTTAACCATTAGGCCACCCTCCCTAACAATTTATGAACTTTCAGTAAGCCAAAAAGCTTACTTGTTCTAAGACTTTCAGTTTCAAGAAAGCTGGCAATTTCTCTAGTAATAATCCCATTACATACCCAATCATTTATGAAAGAATCAGTCAAGGAATATGTTCTTCTAATGTCAGAAAAAGTCACTTTTTTATAAAATTGATTATCAGAAAACATTTCAAATGGGTCAATATTAGAACATCGAAGTTTCAAAACTTCGAATGTTCTAATATCGACACTTATTCAGCGAAAGCTGAAAACATCGAGCATACATAACAGCAAATTTTTTCCTAGGGAAAACATTTGCTGTTCCAAAACACATACACACAACACAAGCACACCAAACAAACAGCAATCCACACACATACACCTAAAATCTTACACCTAACCCTACACTAAACTATACATACACCACTAACTATCCACTTACCTTAACCCAAACCCTAACCCTAAGGTCCGTCACTACTGCACACTCACCTCACCCGCGCCCTAACCCGAACTCACCTACCACGCCCTAACCCTCACACAATCACACACTTACCTGACCCATGCCCTAACCCTAACTCACCTATCCCGTCCTAACCCTCACGTCCACACAATCGCACACATACCTAACTCGCACCCTAACCCTAACTAACCTAACCCGCACTCAATCGCACAGTTACCTGAACCCGACCCATAACTTTCCGCCACAGCACTGAAAATACCGAAGCAACAGAAACTAGGAAAAAATCAGTTTTCTGTAGCTTCAATATTTTCAGCTTTCACTGAATAGGGGTTGATATCAGAACACTCTAAGTTTTGAAACTTCGATGCTTTAATATAGACCCTTTCAAACACTTTTTGCTATACATTTCTCTGTCCAAGATCACCATAGTATTGCCCTTGTCCATTTTTGTCATTACTATACTTTCGTTGTTCAGTATCTGATAAAAAGCAGTCTTTTCGGCCTGAGTCAAATTATAGTATTTGAATTCAGGTTTGTTATTAAGAAACTGTTTTAGCTGCATTTCAGTAGTGCTGAGAAATGCCTGAAGTTATGCTCATAGGAGTGGAATAAAGACACTGGGCTTACTAATTTTGATTGTTCTTTCCATGTTGTTTGGAAACAGAAATTTGAGATTAAGCTTTCTGACATAATCTCTCAAACTGTTCAAAGCGTCAATTTTATCAGCTCTTCTGTCTGGAACAAAAGTCCAACCCTTTTTCAAAACATTGAAAGTATGATAGTCAAAAAACACAGTAGATAAATTTGCAATTTTAAAAACATGACCTGACATACTTATTGTTTTCTCAAGTTCTCCTTAGATCCATTCCACCTCGGGTTCCAGTTATTTGGTGGAACCCTTTTGCCTGTGGTCTGTCTGTAAAGGCTGCTACTTGAGCCCACTTAGGATTCTACTGCCTGAAAAACCCATGTCATACCACAGTTGTTCCCTCTGTTGTTATGCTTGGCATTAGCAAAGGACTCTCTGTGCACTTCTGGCCCTCCTTTCCCTTTCCTTTGAGCTATTCTTTTGGACCTCCTAACACCCGCCGCTGGTGAATTTTCAGATGCTGCATTATTCCTTACTTTTCCATTATCTCCTTCTGGCTCAACTTTGCTGCTTTTCAGAAATTTCAGTGCAGCATAGGATGAAAGGCTTACTGAATGTTTAAATAAAGGTCTGTTATATGGTTTTAAGCCATTTTTGTTATCATTTGTGTGGCTTAGTGTTCAGATTTGTGTTGATTTTGTACTTTTTAATGGAAGTTCATGGAGACCCAGTCCACATCTAGTTTCATGACACTTCCCTCAGGTTTTACTCTGCATGATACACCTAATGGCTCAGTAGTGCTGAAACAGGAAGGATGCATTAGCCGGACAAATGTTCTGAGAGTTAATAACAACAATTCAAGCTTTCCCTTTCAAAGATCTGACAAAGTCCTTTTGGGGTGTTTCATGGCCCCTGTGATTCTTTTTAATCCTGCTGACATGCAAAATATAGATAATGCAGCTTCAAACTTAACTGAGACATTTAAGGCACTTGAAAATGATCTCATTAAACTTAAACTTCTTCAATGGGACACGTTGCATTTTGAAAATTGGTAGTAAAACAAGTACCCAAAGGCTTAAGGATAACTAAGATGCCCACTGGGGAAGATTTATCTAAAGAATATTTAGACCAGTAGATTGAAGTAAATCAGAAAACAGAGCTGCACTAGTTTGAGATGCTTCTCACTTTAAAAAAACAAAACAAAGAAGATTTAAATGAGAAGATTCATGCTTCTTATTTTTCCCTTAAAGGTAATACTACCAGTGAAAATTTTGAAACTAAATTCTGTATCTTGCAGGATAAACTCATTAAAGAGAATGAGATTTTAAAAGGAAGAAAAATGAAGAAATTTCAAAGAGACCATGCAGATTATGAAAGGTGAGTGGCCTATCCTCAACCAGAATCTCCAAAGTGCAACAGAGCTGAACAAGAAGGAGATAATAGAGACGTAAGGAATAATGCAGCAACCAAACATTCACCAGTGGTGGGTGTTAGGAGGTCCAAAATAATAGCTCAAAAGAAAGGGAAAGGAGGAAAACAAGAGTGCAGAGAGTCCTTTCATAATGATGACCATAACAACAGAGTGAACAACCATTGTACAGCACAGGCTTTTCAGCCTGTAGAAGTTTACCAGACTTCTGAGACTGGGAATCACACATGGGCTCAAGTAGCAACCCTACAGACAGACCACAAGTAAAAGGGTTCCACCAAAAGAACTGGAACCCGAGATGGAATGGATTGAAGTGGAACTCAAGAAAACACAAGGTATGTCAGGTCATGTTTTTAAAATTGTATATGTATCTACTGTGTTTCTTGACTATCATGCTTGCAATGTTTTAAAAAGGGTTGCACTTTTTTTCCAGACAGAAGAGCTGATAAATGTGACACTTTAAACAGTTTGAGAGATTATGTCAGAAAGCTTAATATCAAATTTCTGTTTTCCCAACAATAAGGAAAGAACAACCAAATTTAGTAATCCCAGAGTCTTTATCTGACCCCTATGAGCTGAACTTGAGGCATTGCTCAGCACTACTGAAATGGAGCTAAAAGAGTTGCTTAATAACAGACCTGAATTCGAATACTATAATTTGATTCAGGCAGAAAATAATTATTTTTACCAGATACTCAACAAGAAAAGTATAATAGGGACAAAAGCAGGCAAGGGCAATGCTATGATGATCTTGGACAGATAAATGTATAAGAAAAAGATGTTTGAAATGCTTTCTGATAATCTGTTTGATAAAAAGGGACTTTTGATGACATTAGAAGAACATATTCCTACTGATTCTTTCATAAATGATAGGGTATGTAATGGGATTATTACTAGAGAAATTGTTTGCTTTCTTGAAACTAAAGTCCTAGAATAAGTAAACTGTTTGGCTTACCCAAAGTTCATAAATCTTAGATGATCCCCCCAACCCATTGTTGCCAGTAGTAACAGCAAGACTGAAGCAAAGGCAATTTATGTAGATAAAGATTTGCAAAATGTTGTTGTTGAAAGTGCTTCATATATCAAAGAAACATTTGACTTTAAACACAAAATAAAAGATGTTATTGTTTTGGACTCTGACTTCTTGGTTACATTAGATTTTCAATCATTATATACAGTTATTTCAAATGATTTAGGAATGGATATAGTCAGATTAGAATTGGTCTATTCCAAATTCTTTTCTTCTGAGAAAGTCCATTTAATTATAGAAATGTTAGATATCATTCTTTATCAACAAACCAACAGAGTTGCTATGGGTGCAGCAATGGCCCCCAGTTACGCAAATGTGTTTATGTACAGATGGGACAAGCCTTTCATTTTTGAAAGTACTTATTTTAAGAACATAATCATATACACATATTTTATTTATGATATTTTTTTATCTGGAGGGGGCAGTTAGTTTTTAAATGCTTTTTTAGATTACGTCAATAGTGTTTGGTCATATTTAAGATTTATATCCAAATTTTATGTCAAACGTTTGAGTGTTTTAGATGTTGTACTTTACAAAGAAGCAGACAAATGATCTACTAGAATTTTTAAGAAAGCTATCCAAAATATTATCTATCTAAGATGTGATAGATTGCACCCAAGAAGAACTAAATTAAACATTAAGGATCAGTTAACTAGAATCAATATGCTCACAAGGGATGATTCTGATTTTGTCGCAGAAGGGATTTCATGGCATCACAAATTTATAAGCAGAGGGTATCTTGAAAAGTGATTAAAGAAAAGTTAGTTGAAGTCTTTGATGCAAGAAAAAATGTGAAAATGTTAAAGAAAAGAAAAATAGTAACAACACATATTCCATGCTATTGACTAGTGGTGTTGATAAAAGTGTTATTAGAAATATTATATTTAATAATTGGAAGGCATTAAGCATCTTTCCTGAGGTTAGAAAAGTGGTTGATGACAAACCATTGTTTGTTCAGAAGAAGAGAAAAAGTTTGAAAATGTTTTTCCAATCCAAATTAAGTGAAGCATAAGAAAGTAGGAATGCTCAAATGTTTTACTTGTAATTTCTGTCATTTTTTATACACTGGGATCACAGAGTTAAAAGTTAATTATGCAAACATTAAGATAAATGGATGCTTTTCATGCAAATCCAAATACATGGTTTATATGATTTTATGCTATTCCTGTACTACTTTTTATGTAGGAAGAATGACTAGAGAATTAAGTCGTAGAATTTACGAGCAAAAACATGCAATAAGCATTGGAGATGAAAAGAATGCCCTTAGTAAGCATTATAGTCATGGTAACTGCAAAGTAGATGTTAAAGTTATTGTTTTAGAACAAATAGCTATTTTTCAATATTTGTTTGATGCAGAGGATGAATTGGACTGGAAGGAGCATCTATGGCTGTTAAAGTTGGATGCATGTTAGTCTCCTGGTCTTAATGATAAAGAAAATTTTTCAATTTTCTTGAGAAAAAGATTAAAACATTAATAGATTAATTAAGGCATGTGATTTTGAAAAGGTTTGAATATGGGGGTTGGATTTTGCAACATTCAGTCTGAAGAAGTTTTTGAATAACATGAAAGTGCTTATTGAATGTTTAAAGGTCTATATGTGGTTTTAAGCAATTTTTGTTATCATTTGTGTTACTTAGTGTTCAGTTTTGTGCTGATTTTGCACTTTTTAATGGGAGTTCATGGAGACCCAGTCCACATCTAGTTTCATGATGCTTCCCTCAGATTTTACACTGCATGATACACCTAATGGCTCAGTAGTGCTGAATCAGGAAAGCTGCATTAGCCAGACAAATGTTCTGAGAGTTATTAACAACAATTCAAACTTTGCCTTCCAAATATCTGACAAAATCCTTTTGGGGTGTTTCATGTCCCCTATGAATCCTTTTAATCCTGCTGACATGCAAAATATAGCTAATGAAGCTTCAAACTTAACTGAGACCTTTTGGCAATTTGAAAAAGGATCTCATTAAACTTAAATGTCTTTAACAGGACACATTTTATTTTGAAAATTGTTTGCTAGTAAAACAAGTACCAAAAGGCTTAAGGATAACTAAGATGCCCACTGGGGAAGATTACCTAAAGAATTTTTAGACCAGTAGATTGAAGTAAATCAAAAAACAGAGCTGCACTAATTTGAGATGCTTTTCACTTTAAAAAAAAAACAAAACATAGAAGATTTAAATGAGAAGATTCATGCTTATTATTTTTCCCTTAAAGGTAATACTACCAGTGAAAATTTCGAAACTAAATTTTGTATCTTGCAGGATAAACCCATTAAAGAGAATGAGATTTTAAAAGGAAGAAAAATGAAGAAATTTCATAGTGACCATGCAGATTATGAAAGGTGAGTGGCCTATCCTAAACCAGAATCTCCAAAGCGCAACCGAGTTGAACAAGAAGGAGATAATGGAGAAGTAAGGAATAATGCAGCAACCAAAAATTCACCAGTGGTGGGTGTTAGGAGGTCCAAAATAATAACTCAAAAGAAAGGGAAAGGAGGAAAACAAGAGCGCAGAGAGTCCTTTCATAATGATGACCATAACAACAGAGTGAACAACCATTGTACAGCACAGGCTTTTCAGCCTGTAGAAATTTACCAGACTTCTGAGACTGGGAATCACACATGGGCTCAAGTAGCAGCACCTACAGACAGACCACAAGTAAAAGGGTTCCACCAAAAGAACTGGAACCCGAGATGGAATGGATTGAAGGGGAACTTGAAAAAGCAATAGGCGTGTCAGGTCATATTTTTAAAACTGTAAATTTATCTACTGTGTTTCTTGACTATCATGATTGCAATGTTTTAAAAAGAGTTGGACTTTTGTTCCAGCCAGGACACCAGATAAATATGACACTTTGAACAGTTTGAGAGATTATGTCAGAAAGCTTAATATCAAATATCTGTTCCCAACAATAAGGAAAGAACAACCAAATTTAGTAATCCCAGTGTCTTTATCCCAGCCCTATGAAATGAACTTGAGGCATTTCTCAGCACTACTGAAATGGAACTAAAATAGTTTCTTAACAACAAACCTGAATTCAAATACTATAATTTGACTTAGGCTGAAAAGACTGCTTTTTACTAGATACTGAACAATGAAATATAATAGTGACAAAAGCAGCAAGAGCAATGCTATGGTGATCTTGGGTAGAGAAATGTATAAGAAAAAGATGTTTGAAATGCTTTCTGATAATCAATTTTATAAAAAGTGACTTATATTCCTTGATTGAGTCTTTCATAACTGATTGGGTATGTAATGAGATTATTACTAGAGAAATTGCTTGCTTTCTTGAAACTGAAAGTCCTATAATAAGTAGCTTTTTGGCTTACCCAAAGTTCATAAATCTTAGATGATCCCTCCCTCAGACGCATTGTTACCAGTAGTGAAAGCAAGACTGAAGCAAAGGCAATTTACATAGATAAAATTTTGCAAAACATTGTTGAAAGTGCTTCATATATCAAAGACACCTTTGACTTTAAACACAAAATTAAAGATGTTGTTTTGGAATCTGATTTCTTGGTTACATTAGATGTTCAGTCCTTATATACAGTTATTCTGAATAATTTAGGAATGGATAAAGTCAGATTAGAATTGGTCAATTCCAAACTCTTTTCTTCTGAGAAAGTCCATTTAATTATGATGTACTCAATGTAGCTAAAGTAGTTAGGAAGTCCTTCTACATTGCCCACCTTATCATGAAGGGATTCTCATCTAGATCAAGGGAGGTCATAGTCTCCCTTTACTCATCACTCATCAGACCAATGATTGAGTACAATGCCCCATTCGGAATGTATCTGACCCGACACTTGCAGCAGCTGGAGAGGCCACAAAAGTTCCTCACCAAAAGGATAAAGGGTCTCAAAAATCTGTCCTATGCTGCCCGACTGAAAGAACTCCAGCTCTATTCAGTCGCTTACTGCTTGCTCAGAGGTGACCTTTGCCTAACATACAAGGCCATGTCAAACCCAGATTTGATGAATATGCTTCACCTCAAAAATTCTAGATCCATCAGAGCCACAAGGCGGAGACTTAAACCTCGACACGGCTATTAATAGGGCGTGCTGGAGGGATAGATTCATCACCCAAAGACTCCCTATGCTGTGGAACAAAATCCCGGTACATGTGAGGCAGAGCACCTCGCTGGCCTTGTTCAAGAGAAATCTTGACCAATGGATGGGAGATCGCAGATATACCCCAGGAATTACCTCAGTGTCACTGCTCGACAGAGGCACAGCAAAATAATGGGTATAGTTCCCCATACTAAAGGGGTGGCGTAAGCCACAAAACAATGGGCTAGGCTTATAAATGCCCTCGGGCAGATAGCCTAGTATGAACCTATGAACCTATGAACCTATGAAAATGTTAGATATCATTCTCACTTATAATTTTTTTGGAATTTAATTCTAATTTTTATCAACAAACCAATGGAGTTGCAATGGGTGTGGCAATGGCCCCCAGTTACACAAATGTGATTATGAACATGTGGGACAAGCCTTTCATTTTTGAAAGTACTTATTTTAAGAGCATTATCATATACAACTATTTTATTTGTGACATTTTTTAATCTGGAGAGAGCAGTTAGTTTTTGAATGCTTTTTTAGGTTATGTTAATAGTGTTTGTTCATATTTAAGATTTACATCCAAATTTTATGTCGAAATGTGAGTGTTTTAGATGTTATAGTTTACAAAGACGTACACAAATTATCTACTAGAATTTTTAAGAAATATACCCAAAATATTACCTATTGTACCCAAGAAGAACTCAATTAAACATTGTTAAGGGTCAATCAGCTAGAATAGATATGCTCACAAAGGATGATTCTTATTTTTTCACAAAAGGGATTTTAATGTGTTACAAATTTATAAATAGAGGGCATCCAGAAAAGTAATTAAAGAAAAATTAGTTGAAGACGTTGGTGCAAGAAAAAATTTGAAAATATTGCTAAAGAAAAGAAAAATAGTAACTACACAACATATATAGTACTACTGACTAGTACTGTTGATGAAAGAGTTATTAAAATATTATATTTAATAACTGGAAGATATTAAGCAGCTTTCCTGAGGTTAGAAAAGTGGTTGATGACAAGCTGTTGTTTGTTCAGAAGTAGGGAAAAAGTTTTAACATTTTTTCCAAACCAAATTAAGTCTTTCTGAAGTGAAACATAAAGTAGGAATCCACCTACAGCATGTCTTTAGGATGTGGGAGGAAACCGGAGCACCTGGAGAAAACCCACACGACCACAGGGAGGACATGTAGACTCCGCACAGAAAGCACCCCAGCATCGAACTGGAGAACCTCTTGCTTTGAGGTGGCAATGCTAACCGCTGCACCACCATGGCTACCCTGTGTGGCCTCTTCATTACCATAGTGAAATGTGTTTGAGAAATTGTAGATAGTAAAGGTTCTGCTATAATGATGAATTTCTTTTGCTGATGATTACTAAATGAGATCTACATAATACACATACACACACACACACATATATTATATATATATATATATATATATATATATATATATATATACACATACATGCATACATATATTGTTTTGTTTATTTTAACTGATAACTGCTTACCTTCATTTTGTGGACACACTTCTGTTATCACAGTTGTTCCACTGTTGTTTTTGATAGTGTTTTTAATGGTAGCAGTATGTATGTATGTGGATAAAGTGTTTTGTTTGGTATGTGGGTAAGGAAATTTGTGAACAATATGGATCGTTTGAAAATTAGCTATGAATCTAAAATTAGGAATAAACACTGCAATGATCCTCACAGAAGTTGTGTCTTACACATTCTTATATGCAGATAGATACACACACACACACACACACACACACACACACACACACACACACACACACACACACACACAGACACACACACACACACACACACACACACACACACACACACACACACACTTGCTATTGGGCAAGGGAGTGAAATTTGGTACAGTATTTAAATTCTTCTGAACTGATTTTGAACTGATTTTTTTCTATAGAAACTATATTACAAAGCCAAGTGTAATACTTATTTGATTACAAGTCTGAATGTGAATGCATTGTTTTTATTCTGTTGCAGTTGAAGCCCAGGAAAATAAGAAAGACTGTCTTTAAAAAGCTTACCACCCTTCAACATTTTTAGCTCTGTTCTATCCCTGTTCACCTAACATGACATCATGCTTAGGGCAAAGTTTCACAGAATAATAAGTTTAAAAATGTTAAAAGAAGCTATGTATTGACAATTTCAACTAGGAAATAAATAATTCCACCAACAAATAAAAGCAAACATAACATTTATCATTATGGTAGGTAATACTGTTACAGCAATGCATGCAAAACAAAAGCAGAGCAATTAAAAAGGTGTAACAAAACATTTTCAGCCACAGGGCTGGTCGAAAGGTGGTATATCTGTTAAACCATATAGAAAGTTCATGAATATATGGACATTATTCTGCTAAAAAATCAGGCAGTCCTTGAGTAGTATGCCGGCATTAATATGCTGAAAAATCAGGCAATCCATGAGTAGTATATACAGGCATTATTCTGCAGAAAAATCAGGCAGTCCATGAATAGTATATAGGCATTATTCTGCTGAAGCCTCAAGAAGTCTGTGAATATTAGTGCATTATTCTCCTAAAAAAAAATCAGATAATATGTGAATATAAGAAGCTCATTAGGCTAAAGCAACAGGATAGCACACAGAGATAATCCGCAGAATAGAGTAGAGTAATTTCACCTGTGAGCGGGCTATCTTTAAGGCACTATAGAGGGCAAGCTTTATGCAGCAAAGTATATCATGCCCATGGGGTGTTATAATCCTCCCAAACAAAGTTATTGCTGTACCCAGCATATCTGTTAGGGCTCAGATAATATCACAAGTCATGTGGCTAAGGATCTCAAGGGTGATGAAGACTAAGCATTCCTGAATAATGTACTTGTGGACTGGTTTCTCAACCAATAAATGTTTTTACTTACATTAGTGGGGGGTACTCATGATAAAGAGGAGGAAGAATTAATAAGGAGAGAGATTATGAGCAGATGAAAGTTTCCACTTGATATTTTCAGTGGACTTCTCTTAGTCTGGAAAGCTTGAATGACTTGCTATATTAAAAGTGTTCCACGAGACCATCCCCCGGATTCACGAATCCTCCGTGTAAGACTAAATAAGTCTTACTCGGAGGCTACAGTTGAACGGTATGATGTCAGCATGCCATGAATATTCATGAGGGCACGCTGACTCACACTCAAGTCTAACACGGACCATGCAGGCAAGCAGGGGGCATGTCCGACTGGCGAGCAGTGTAAATGTCCACGCCCCTGCAAGTGTTTGAAATGCAAAATGTCAACACACAAGAGCGAGTTCGCTCAAATGTCCATGTACCCAACACCACACTCCCTGACATTGTAAACCCCCAGCACAGTTATAAAAAGTAAAACATTATTTTTTTATTTTCCAATTCCTGATATAGCTGCCTGTATTTGCTCATGTGTGCGCGTGTGCCCATTGCTTAGCTGCAGTTAGCAATTTCGACATGGAAGAGCATAATAAGGAATGTGTATGCAAATTATGCCAAATAGTAATAACATAGTGGTAGAGCGTTCGCACAAAGAGGAGGCATTCACGGTTCTAGTCCCACCACTCCCCTTCCTATTTTATGTTCAAAATGAGTATATGAAATAAGTCCTGACAGATATGATAAAACTTTTACTAAAAAGCATTGAAATGGCCTATGTATCAGTGAACAAAATGTAAAGTTATAAATGAACTTGACATATAATTGTCCGCAGTTAAGTAGCGCTTTACCCTGCATGATGTAGTTGCCCATAGCTAAATCATGCTTTACCCAGCGCAATGTAGTTGCCCATAGCTAAATCGCGCTTTACCCAGCACAATCGTTTAGCGCGGAGGTGCGCGCCACGCCAACCCACGCACCGTCAGGCAACGTGGAGCAACGTAGAGCAAGGTTGCTTAAATACAGCCACGCCCCCTAACCTGTCTGGACAGTAGTAAAATAAAAAGCAATGACAAGGGTCGAACCCAGGACACTGTGCACCATAATCAAAGTACTGAACCACTAAGCCATGACAGCTTAGGATACACTTCCACTGTTAACATATATATAATAATAAATATTAGATTAACCATTGCTAAGCAGGTCTGCAGTCAGCCAAGAATAGTCAAAAACGGCCAATCACAGAAAAGTGGGGGAAATGCGGCATATTTAAGCTGTATAGGTGGGAATACTCACCATAACTGATTGTAGCTCCCATCTGCAGTTAGAATGTCTGATGCTGGAGAGGGTACACGCTTTAGAGCGCAACGCTGGGGCATTGGGGAGTCAAGATACATGGTTTGGCTCCTAGTCCATCGGCATGAGACTCTACTCCTGCAGGGCCAGTTCCAAGGAACGGAGTATAAGGCAGAGGCTTGGAACCGGTTGGCTCATGAACTCACCAGTGCCACAGGCATCCCTCGGACTGGTGAGCAGGTCCGTCACCACCATGCAGACATTAAGAGATGGAAGCAGGACCTTCTGAACCAGTGGATCCAGGAGGCTCGTCATATGCATGATGCCCCACTACTAAGTAGGTAGCCATGGAATGCAGTATGTAAGACAAGCTAATATACTTTAAATAATGCATAGGTATGTCTAAATATCCCTTCATTTACTCCACAGCTGCAGGTGTTCGTGCTATGAATCAGCAAGCCTATGCAGATATGCTGCTAAGGCTGTGCCACCAGGCAGGTTAGTAAATAATCTGCATGTATTGTTATATAATATATGTGAGAGAGCATGACAAAAGTGTCGTATCCCAATAATACAGCTAGCAAATGCCCTGAATAAATCCTTTGCATGTACAGTTATATAACAAACGTCAGTGAGCCAGCAATAGAGTGCACTAACCCAGCAATCAAGGTAAAATAAGTGTGGAATACTATCTCTGCATGTACTGTCATATAATATAAGTGAGCAAGCCTGAAAAAGGGTGTTGTAACCTATCAATAAAGGTATAATATGGCCTGAATAGGTCTCCCGTATGCACTGTAATATCAAATAAAGGAGAGAGCCTATAGAAAAGAGTGTTCAATGTAATTAATAAAGGTATAAAACTTGGACTGTGTCTGTGTCACTTACTTTGAAATGTTGTTGTACCCTTGCATTAAATAAATAGTACTGTTGTATTAGTTGCTGTCAACCCACAGTTGTGCAGTCCCATATGAAGTGGATGAATGAAGTGCCAGTAGCTGTGAAGCATATAACATTAATTCCCTGAATAAATTCTCTGCATGTACTGTTATATAACAAAAGTCAGAGAGCCAGGAATAGAGTGTAGTAACCCATTAATAAAGCTCAAATAAGTCTGGAATACTATCTCTGCATGTACTGTCATATAAAATAAGTGAGCGAGCCTGAAAAAGAGTGTTGGAACCTATCAATAATGGTATAATATGTCCTGAATATGTCTTCTGTATGCACTGTAATATCAAATTAAGGAGAGACCCTGTAGAAAAGAGTGTTTAATGTGAATAAGAATGGTCTAATACTTGGAGCGTGTCTGTGTCAGTTACTTAGAAATGTTGTTGTACCCTTGCATTAAATAAATAGTACTGTTGTATTAAGTGCTGTCAACCCACAGTTCTGCAGTCTCATATAAAATGGATGAAGGAAGTGCCAGTAGCTGTGAAGCATATAACAGTCCTCAACAGTTGTTAAATGGCTGTCATGCATAGGTAAATCTGGCACACGAGTAGCTTGTCAAGGTGTTCACCAGAAATGTGAGTGTGCTACATGAAATGTAGGGTTCTGTAGAAAATTAAGTGAAAATGTCACGTGAACACATCCAGATGTGTAGATACATCAATATACAAATAAAATACAAATATGTAGCAGTAACATCTGCAGCTTGGACAGTTACAATGTCAGATACATGTCAGGTATATAATGAACTAGCCAAACCTATTACACAATCTAATGCATGCTGTCTAGTGTAATAATACATGTAGGGGATATACACCTGCAGTCAATAGGAATGTAGTGTAGAGTAAAAGTGCTAATAATATGTTAATGGATGTTTCTTCCCCCCCCCCCCACTCCATGTGCATAAACAATGCAATTCCACACTTCAGTGGGTATGTGTAATCTCACAACATTTGTTGGGACATATGTCCTATTGTTCAATAAAAATCTGTTTTTCATTTGACGCATGTGCCCTTTTCAAACACCACAATCTTGGTGAACTGTTGCAACCAATCATCCCTGCATGCTGTTGTAATGTCCACTGTTGTTCAATATATGCATGTGTTATGCTTGCTGTTCAACTGTTGTAACCCTGGTGCGTTGGGTTAATGGGAATTTTACTGCATGCTGTTACAACTAATTTTGAATGATGTTGTCTATGTTGTAATTAAACACACCTAATCACAGAACGTATGGGAAGGCCGGTCCCAGCGGACCCACCTGTTCAGCTGGCAATTGCACCTGGCACCAGCATGTCCGGTGCCCAGCCCGGGCTACCCTCCTCCATTGGTCCTGTGCCACCTTTGGGTGGAAGCGCTGCAGGGGATGGGGCTTGCCCCCCTGCAAGCATGGGCGGAGAAGGGCCACCTGTCACCCTCCGAAGGGTCCGGGTTGTGGTGTGTAGGGAGATCCAGTGTTTAGTCACTGATCCCCTATGCCAGCTCAAGGCAAGAGTGGCGTGACTCACAGGTGAACCTGCCCCTCCTACGCAGCCCCCAGCACAGCCACCCTCGGGTCTGTGAAGGATCAGTGGTGACTGCACATCGGTGGGGATCTCAGTCCCACTGTTACCATCTGTGGGCTCATGGGCTTGCGATTTTCAAACATCCGTCCCCGTCAATCGCGTTCACCCACCCCATGTGTCATACTCCGCCCCTGTATGCATCTTGTTTGTCTTGTCTGTTCACCTCCTCAACCTACCTCCCCAAAAATACCTACTTCCCCTATCTCACTTTCCACTCTCACCTAAAAAAAAAAAAAAAAAAGGGCAATCTGTACCCCCAAAAAACTTACGCCCCATACATAGCTGCCCATCTCGCACACATGTCCGCTGGACATGTAGACTGATAATTATTATTGGCAGTACAACATACTTTGTTGTCGTCACCCCCATCCCAGGGGTGGAAGGATTCAAAACTACGTCAAAATGCATTGCATATGCACAGCTGTTGCTGTTAAAGAAATGGGCAGCTATGGACCTTCCCTACACCTGTCCTGCACATCCCAGCTGGTTTCCCTACTGTCTTTCCCTCTTTGTGCTCCCTTATTCACCACTTTCCTATCTCCCCATTTTCTTTTCTTTCAAAGTAATTAGCGCGGGGGTTAGCACTTTTAAGCAGAAGTAAGTGGGTTTAAGCGAGTGTGCGTATGTGTGCTCTAAGCTTAGCATCGCTAAGCATCGTGCAAACCCACGCAAACCCACTTACAACTGCTTAAAAGTGCCTTAGTCACTCTATGTCAGGGCCCTTGTTCTGCTCATCAGTCTCGAACCCCAGACCTTGGACACACTAGACTGCATGAAGTACCACTAAGCCACAGCAGATATACAATAACCTGTTGCTGAAATAAATATATCATGCATTACAATGAGTGAATGTAAAGGAAAAATTAGAAGGCCATAACACAAAGCTTGTTCTGTGGATCTTTCCCAGTAATAGTTGTGGAATTGCATTACATGACTGTGATGTGAGAAGCAGCCATGCAAGCAGTTAATAATGTTACAGAGGCACTTTACAACACCCACACAGTATCAAAGCAGGACAAACAGTGGCATATCTGATTAGGGCAGAGGCCATACCTAGTAACTGTGACTACTTTTCAGGGATGTCCCTGATTGTGAAACATATTTTAGATGTGTCCCTCTGAATCCCTCTGAAAAGTACTGACGTCAGTCAGAAAGGTGGGGTATTACACAATGAATACTGACAATAATAACAGTATACACCACCTGTACTTCATAAAAGGAGTACTAACCCATATGCACTGCTTCACTCAAGACTACACTTACTGTCCCTATTATGTGTAAGTTGTACCTCACTTTTTACTACCTATCCCTGACTCCATGCAAAGATGTATCTGAGTGTTTAATATGCCTGGCAGAGGCACAAACACACAGGCATATAAGCTATTCTGCTGTTACACACTCTGCAAATAGCTTTGGTTGGACCCCCACAAGCATACCCTTATGTAGGAGTACAACACAGAAATACCAAAGGATGTAGCCATGTACTGGTAGCAAATGCCTGTAACAATGCCATTGTAACAGTCCTGAAAACACCTGTGAGTTGCACAGACAAAGAATAACAGTGTAACTTCTGGCTAACATCTGGATACGTTCACAGTAGTGAACTATGCAGACAGACCACCTGCCTTGATAAATTAACAGGTACACACCAATCCTTTAAGTCCAGTAAGATAATATTCACACAATAATACATAATGCTCTCTGTATGTAAGCATCCCCCCCCCACAATTAAAATATACTTGTGTGTTTAGGGTCTACCAAGGCTGTAGGTAGGCCTACTCAGTACTGGAATTGTCCAGTTGTCCTGATAACCCTGTGCTAATGTCAACAATAAAAAACACAAACCCTGCAGAAGTGAGTACATTAATATTCACAGTATAACAGTTCACAAATAGTTCATGTGCCAAAATAATAGTTCTCAAAAACTACATTTGTGTGTCAGTTAACCATATGAGTACAAAATAAACTACATAGTCACATAAATGTTGTGTAAGCATTTGTAGGGGTGAGTTAAACTCTACACTGATAGCCCTGTACTGGAAGTGGCAACAGTCAGGTCTGAGTACAACATGTACATCACTGTCTACACCTCTAGCTTCATTTATAAGATGTATACCAACCTTCTGACTTACACAACAGTGTCCACAGCAAACAAGCATGGGCCCCACTCTGAAAATCTGAAAGGGCTATGCCTATATACCTTAGCAATTTATAGCATTGTGTTGCTATGACAGTGAGTACTGCAATTACCACTCAGCAGGCTGTATGCATTTACCAAATGCTGAGCAACAATTGGTGCAGAGGGCATCATATGCACATGTGCAGATACCTATAAAAGCAGATAGTACTTGCTATCTTCACATGCAATCATTACATTGCATGTTCCAGATAGTGAACAACTCCAAGCAGGAAAAAAAAAAAAAAGTCTAAACAAACAGTACATTTCTGTACTTAATAAAAGCATCAAAGCATACACAGATGGACTGGAAAGGGACATACAGGTATGTAACAGTTTGTAGTTACTGGCAAGTAGTAGATGTATATGGTTAGTACTGTAGATCCTCTCAAACATGCATATGCGGCAGCAGTAGGTATGTATGCACTGATGCCATGCATAAGTATTGCCATGGAGAAATTGTTGCATAGCTATGTGCAGTGAAGCATAAGTGTGACATTTGTAGCTCAGCAGTACATGTCAAACATCTGAACATGTTATCTATGCCCTGTACAGTACTGCAAACACATATATTAACTTGGATGTCACAGAGTAAGACATGCATGATAGTCACATAATGTGTAGCTTAGCATTGGCATCAGCTGTAGCAGGCTAGCATAGTAATGTATCATTTGCAGCAAGGTATACCCTTGTACTATTACTGTATGCACACATGTGACAACTGTCCATGTTGTAGCAAGGCCCAACAGTTCATCCGTGAGGTGTATGGACTTACAACAGTGTGGACCTTATGTCTGTATGGCACACACATATGTCAAGATACATGTGTGTCTGATTTATAAGCATCTGAACATGTGCATAGAGCAAGGAACATACTGCAACTGTTTGTGAAGGGCGGACATGTATATGTTGGTGCAGGTTGTTATGTGCATATATATATGTAGGTTGTAGTATGTGTCAAACAAGACAGCATACAGTGCTGGCATATGACATGTGTTGTTCAAACGCCATGTGTATGAATTGTTAGGTGTATAGTCTTCCAGATAAGGGGTCCTGCTAAGCATATATGGGCTGAGAACACCTTCCATGCATTCTGCACAAGACTGTGCAATATCATTACATAACTGTATCCCCCTCAACCTGTGCATAATTGATATTCCCACCATGAAAGGTGGACTGTATGTGTGCCGATATGCATATCTATGTGTACACCAGTGGATGTTCAAATGTACGCTCCAGCTAAATGTTGTACATGTATTGCCATCCCTATTTTTAAAAGCCCTGTACCCATGAACTAACACATAGGTGGTAGTGTACTCAACACCGAAGGTGTGATAAGAGACTACGGGACACAGGTGGACAGTAGTGTCCCTAATGATGATCACTGTGCCACACTAGTCATGTAAACCTAGTACAGTCCACATGTCATCAGTAAATGTGTGTCAGCCATGGAAACAGAGGTCAGTGTTCCACTCTACTCATCAGTCATAACACCCATCATAGAGTACAATGTCCCTGTTGTTATGTACCTCAGAAGACATCCACAGCAACAGTAGATGCCAGACACATACCTCACAAAGAGTATTACCGGACTCTAACAGATGCCCTATGCTTATTGTCTTACAAAACCACAGCTACACTGGGTCGCATATCGCCTACCCAGAGCCTACCCCTGCCTAACATACAAAGCTATGGCAAACACACAGGTGTTGGACATGCTCCATGTAAACAGCTGGAACACCAGACAAGATACACATTCTACTGATCTACACCTTGTAATGTAAAAAGCAGAACATGCTCGACTGGCACATTATCATCACAGACACATACCATACTGTGGAGCCAACTACCTATCAACAGCATATGAAGGTCCTCATTAGCAGTTGCCATGACTAACCATGATGATTGCATGTGAGATAGGCCCTGTGGATAACAGCCTATCAGCTACCTAGGACACGATACACACACGCATGTACCTATTGCATCACATGCTATGTGAGGTTGACTGTGTGTGATGGAGAATGTGTATGTGAATGTGTCAATGATGTGTATATGTGTGATAGCCTAGTGTGAATCTGTGTATACCATGGTATGTAGTGTTGTAGCTGTAATCCCATCAAAAGGTCCATATGCAATTGCCAGGCATGAAAAGCAGTATGGCATATGTTGTGACGTAGTCCCATGGTGTCGACTGGAGTGTGCCATTGTAGGCTAAAGCAGTACATATATGCTTATTGAGTGTTAACACTAGTGAATACAAGTCATGTATGGACTGTAGTACTACCTGAAGCTGTATGCCTCAACTGCACAGAATGGTTTATATCCACATGGCTTGGTAACACACTTTAGTTTGTTACCTGTAATCCTCACACATTACATACCTCAGGCATGAGGTTATGTAGGTGCCGACACACAGTAATGTATGGTACACAGGTAAATGTAATCTGTGTTGCCATACCTTTGTGTCTTGTAGGTATGTCTGATGTGTGTGTGGGTATGCCTGTAACATGGCCTCAGTGGTATGTGTGTCACAGGATATAGGTGCGTATATGGCAACATGTATAGTGTAGTACAGCAGTATGCCACCTATAGTGATGAATGTGCACATATGTTACTGAGGGGGTTGCTATCAACTAGTAGTGTGGTGTACTGGTAGTACTCTAATCGTACTGTACATTGATTTCAATGGATGACAAATGTCTGTATGCATTAGCTTCATATACACCTGCTGTGGCTAGGTGTTGCATTGTGTCACATACAGTGTGCCATGTACTGTTGTATAGTCTTACATACTGGTTTCACTTTGTGTCTGTGCCAAACATGGTTTGGTATATAGTATGTGCCAGGCACTGTTAGGCAGTTGTGGGCTTAGCAGTCATATGTGGTATTAAAAGTGTGTATCTACTGACAGTCAATAGGTTGCTATATATGGCATTTCATTGATGTCTGTACATTGGAATGTTGAGTGTGCCACATGACTTGCTCACAATTACTGTTTAATTGTCTTCCAGGGTTATGTCACACAACAGAAAGCCAGCCTATTCCCCTGAGGAGGAGGAAGTTATCTCAGATGCACTCATCCAACATTATAACCTTCTGTTCTCAAGATCCTGCCAGGACCAGCATGGTCGCACTGCACCGTAGCAGGATGTTGTCCATCAGGTGAATGATGTAGGCATGCATAACCGGACTTATGATCAGATATGCCATCACTGCAGTGATTTAATCAGACATGTCCGGTAGCATCCATCCGATGTCCACAGACAACAGCTTGCCACAAGTGGTGGTGCTACTACACATCCCCCCTCACCAGAGTGGAAGAGCTGCTCCTCAGCGTGTTGGCTCCTGGCCAACCAGTACAACACACATGTGTCATTAAGGAGGCCGGAGTCACCCAGCACAGCGATAACGAGCGTGCAGGTAACATGGCATATCCATAGACCACAGTTATCCCAAGTGTTATAATATGCATTAATCAGATGTGTACTGTGTATGTAGAATATGTGGATCCTGGTGTCATGCAATACTGATAATTCAGGACATTATCTGTATGCCTGTGACTGTCACCACATGTACTACTGTATAACTGCAGACTCACAGCAGCAATGCCATAGTTGTTGACACTGACATAATGTCTCATATCCTTGCAGGTCCCTCTGGTGAGATAGCAAGACAGCAGACCCGTGATGGTGAGTGGGCTACAGTCAATATAGCATATAACATGTGCATCTCATAGGAGAGTTGTAGGCCATATACACATGTTAAACACCTACACATACTGCATGCTCTGCATGTTCTCTGTGTGACTATGCACTTCCCAGTGACATGAGTAGCTGACTCATACACATGCAACACACAGAGCATCACAAACAAGTGGGGTACACTGTAGTGGACATTGTATAGGCAGAGTCAATACACATGCACACAACATACACCACTTTGTCATATGCAGTATGTGTTAATATGATACACATGGCGTATGAGGACACCTGCTGTAAGGTCATACTCCAGTATCACATATGTCATCAACACAGCACATATACTATACCTGGGGGGTAGAGGCCTATTATGGGGCGGTGTGACATGCGTCAACTCACAATACAGTCATGTTAGGCAATGCTCCCTATTGAACACCTGACATGCCCATGTAACAACTGTCTGTGAACTGTTAAATTTAGCCTAAGTGGTGCAGGTCAGGTACAGCAAGAAAGTTGCCAGTGTAACATGCATCAGTGGCCTTGAGTGACCACATGATGCTGCCTGATGATGGCTCATGGTACTACACTACACCCAGTTACAGTACCTGCAGTTCTACACATAGCATTAATTGTTATACACCTCACAGTTGTGTGCATCCAGACATGTTTTGTATACCTATGGGTGATGGTGCACAGGACATTGGAAAGTGTTTCAGACTTGCAGTGCAATGTTATGTCCATGTACACATTGTGTACCAGGGTGAGGCCAATCATTGAACAACACACATGCATCAACGACATGTATACTGTTATCAACAAGGACTCTCTACACTCACACTGCATGCTGTTGAGCAACACACATCCTGCATGCTGACACGTGTGATAGGTGTCTTTGGATTGTGATACTGTACTCCACCATCAACCACTAACGACTATGTTCCATATTGCTGTTGGTGTGTGTGTGTCAACTTGAATGTGTAGTGTATTAGTGTGCATGTGTGCATGTGTGCATGTGTGCATGTGTGCATGTGTTCATGTGTGCATGTGTGCATGTGTTCATGTGTGCATGTGTGCATGTGTTCATGTGTGCATGTGTGCAGACATCCTGTACAGATAGTAAAGTCTGCTTCCTGTCTCCCCCTCATAGATGCTGAGGTATTGTTGAATGGGTGCAGCAGGGAACCTGAGGTCACTGCCACAAATAGTGACCATGATGATACATGTGTAGTGGCACAGGCATGTTTGACAGGGTCTGTCGGTGGTCCACCAATCAACAGTACACAGCTTTCCACCCCATCTATGCGCACATACATACTGCCATTACATCCCTCAACACCAATGGCCTTAGGTGAGGAACAGCATATGGTAGGCATTGACCAGGAAAGTGTGGTATCTATGGCACATGCAACCCCACACAGCAGCCATGCCCAGACACCTGGAACGGTACCACATAGGCATATGTCCAGGGGTTCTCGTGGGAGCATCGCTGGTCATAATGCCCCTGCCAGGCATGCCTGCACAGGTCTCACAACCTCAGGTATGTTCCAGGCTGTGATGCAAGCACAGGCACGTATGTAACGGTACACCAGGCAGGGACTAAGGGCGCAAAGGGCTCATAACACCGTGATCAATGACAGTACGCATGACCTTGCCGGTGCCATCCACAATTACACCGATGTCATTGATAGACATTGGGGGAGACACTAGATGTCCTCTGCAATGTTATGTCCATGTGCCAGGACAGTGCAGGATGGCTGGGCCATCAACATGGACGTATGCCAGCAACATCATCAGCTGGCAGTCATCGCGGATGACACACAAGTGCCAGCCACACCCGTAGTGCCAGTAACAGCCCCAGCAATGTTGTGGCTGGGCTGTTGGTAGACCGTCCCAGATGACCACATGCACGTGGCTCTGGCCAGTCCCAGCAGGGACATGGGTCCAGTCAACATCCCTCTGCCTCTGACAATAGTACACAGTCTGGCTTAGTACCAATACTGTCCGTGTCACCCCTGCTAGGCACAGGTACTGTGTCCGTGGCCGGAGACAGTGATCTGTACAGCCTGGCAGGTACAGTCTGTGGCTGTCCCACAAACTCACATATTTGGCAGCCACAAGGGGGTACTGTGTGCATGCAGACACACACACATACTACCAACACATAGGGCTAACACATACACACACACATCACATCAACACTGACCCATACTGTACTGTTGTCCCCCTCCCCCACACACACACACACACACACACACATACATGTTGATTGGATGGGTCATTGTTGGGCTCTGGAAAAACAATCACACACCCTGTGCATATGATGAAACTGTGCCACCTCATGTCATCTGTGACATTGATGCAGGAACAGGATAACATGATGCTGATGCACAGGGTGACCTACTAGCAGTGTAGCAATGTTAGCATGTTGTGAACAGTAAAGTGTAATGATATCCTTGTAGGTGTATCTGAGCAGGCATGATGCATCACAGCACTGATTATCAATTTAGTATTGTTTACACCAGTGTTAATTCCAAACATGGATTGTCCACACATGTGCCAGTTGGCTGATGTGTGTGGTACTGGCAGCACGTGTCGGTGAGTGGATGTTACGTGTGTGATGTGTGCAGTACAGATTTCAAGGTGTACATTTGTGAACATGGTGGAGGTGCACTGTTTGCATGTATGTGCATGGTGGGCACATGGGAAGGGTGACATGCCCTGTATTACACAGTGTTAATACTTCATATTTCCTATTGGTGTCCAATATGCATGTCACTACACATATGTCACAACTTGGGTACACATGTGTGTATGACATGGTATGACACTATGCTGTGGGTGATACTGTTGATATCGGTCATTGGTTAGCATTCTGGTAGTGTACATAACCTCAACAGCCTGATTTTAACCAATTGTTAGATGATGTCTTGACAAGTGACACACAGCTGTAGGATGCACAGTAGCATTAGAATCTTTCCGGTATTGTGCTATACCAGTTACCAGTGATAATGACCACCACACATTCCTGTGACCACTCCTGTTTGGCATGTGTCCGTCCTAGGTACAAGCAGAGACACTAGGGATATGTACGTCCACATCTGGTGATGCATACAGTGGCCTACAAAGTATTCCCCAGATTAGACACTTATCCTCCACAAGGGTACCATACAGACAGATATCTGTTGACAAACACATGTTGTGAAGCTATGAGCCAACAATAGCATAGTCATCCACATTTACTACACATAGTATCCTGATAGTACCACATTGGTCGTAGCACACAACATGTAGCAGGGGTACCGATGTGTACAAACAGCCACATGTGATTTCATCTGTACTTTGATATCCACATTACCAAAGATATGCTGATGTCCCTCAGTGTATCACATAAGCTATAAGGGGTCTGTATGCATATCCACATAGTTGTTGTATACCTACAATGATTGGCCATTACTGACAGACTGTGTTGTATTTGAACATGTCTGTCATATGCCATAGACATACACTCACACTCACACTATTCTATAGTAACTGTCATGTGTGTATGTGACACAGATGACCTAGGGCACAGCTCACTACAGTGGCTGGACTTGTCACATGCATACATATGTGAGTTACGGTCCAAGAAGCAGCAGCAACAACTGTCAATGGTAACAAATGTAGTTGTGTTGACAGCAGGCTTCACACCTATGAAGTGAATGAGGTCACATGTACATATATGTCTTGGCCACACAGTTACCAATGTAGGTCACATGTACATATGTGTATTTGCCACACAGATACCTGCAGTGTGCAATGCACATACTGTTGTTTTACTGATATGTCAGACAGTAGTAAAAGCAAAACACACAACACATTGCTCAACAGTGTCACACACACACACACACACACACTCAGCAATTGCAGGATTCAGACCCCTACCTACCTATGTCATGATACTAGACAGATATGCATTACCACAGCGTGCCATATGCTTTACTGGGATTTTTCATTTCCACTGCTGTATTTGTGGGATACTGACATAATCAAACCGGCAAAAGGGGAATTCACCTCTTTACATGTGTTTTCACAGTCTCCAAAAAGGCCACTCCTCTCATAGGATTAGACACACACACAGTATTTGCAGGCTTCAAACCCCATCCTAACTATGTTATGACACTAGTGAGATATGCATTAACATGACACACTATATGCTTTACTGGGAGTATTCTTTTCCAAAGCTGTATTTGTGGGATACTGACATCATCACACTTGGCAAAGAGGAATTCACCTCTTCTAATGTGTTTTCACAGTCTCCAAAAAGCCCACTCCTTTCAAAGAGAATTTCAAACACACACATTCACACTCAGCAGGATTCAAACCCCTACCTAACTATGTTATGACAGCAGTGAGATACACATTAACACGATGCACTATATGCTTTACTGGGAGTATTCTTTTCCAAAGCTGTATTTGTGGGATACTGACATCATCACACTTGGCAAAGAGGAATTCACCTCTTCTAATGTGTTTGCACAGTCTCCAAAACGGCCACTCTTTTCAAAGGGCATCTCAAATACACAGGATTCAAACCCCTACCTAACTATGTTATGACACTAGTGAGATACGCATTAATATGACTCGCTATATGCTTTACTGGGAGTGCCCTTTTCCAAAGCTGTATTTGTGGGATACTGACATCATCACACTTGGCAAAGAGGATTTCACCTCTTCTAATGTGTTTTCACAGTCTTCAAAAAGACCACCCCACTCAAAGGGAATCACGCACACATACTCAGCAATTGCAGGATTCAAACCCCTACCTAACTATGTTATGACACTAGTGAAATATGCATTAACACGACGCGCTATATGCTTTACTGGGTGCACTCATTTCCAAAGCTGTATTTGTGGGATACTGACATCATCACACTTGGCAAAGAGGAATTCACCTCTTCTAATGTGTTTTCACAGTCTCCAAAAAGGCCACCCCTCACAAAGGGACTCACACACACACACTCAGCAATTGCAGGATTCAAACTCCTACCTAACTACATTATGCCACTAGTGAGATATGCATTAACACGACGCGCTATATGCTTTACTGGGAGCATTCTTTTCCAAAGCTGTATTTGTGGGATACTGACATCATCACACTTGGCAAAGAGGAATTCACCTCTTCTAATGTGTTTTCACAGTCTCCAAAAAGGCCACTCCTCTCAAAGGGAATCACACACACACAGCAATTGCAGGATTCAAACCCCTACCTATGTTATGACACTCATGAGATACGCATTAACATGACATGCTATATGCTTTACTGTGTGTTTTTTATTCTCCTGCTATATTTGTAGGATGCTGACATCATCAGACTGGACATGCTAATGTGTGTGCACTTATTTTTATGCAATCCCAGGAATGAACCTTGTGGGTCAGCAGGTATGAACAGCTAGAACAGGAATCCACAAATCATAGCTTGTGTGATCTATCTGTGGACAAATTGCCATTCCTTCATATGACAATACATATTTATGCACAAATTGTTGTTTTTGTGGATACAACATGTGTCTGTGATGTTGATAAAGGGCTATTCAAAGTCTATGTGGGACATGTGTTGCTCCTTTCAGTGATGTATGTCCTGGGTGGCTGCCTTGAAAATGATCTAGCAGGTTTGGGGAACATGATCTGCTCATTAACATACCACAGACGTTTTGGTTGTGTGTTTGGGGGATTACAATAGCTCTGTTCCTGACTGCAATCATGATGGACTCCATGGCCTAGCAGTTCAGACTTCATAGGCTTATAGGACTATAGTTCCCATGGTCTGTTGTGCACCAACACTTGTGGGGTGTGCCACATGTTGCTGTAACACATTCAACAGTGTAAGATCCTGTAGAGAGTGTGAGGCTCAACAGACTGTTCAGGTGCAGGGTCTGTTTGTTCTGTTGTTCACTTATGACACATATGGGTAAACAATGTTATCCACATGATGGGATTCATTTGGCTTTGGGAGGAGCAGTTTACACATTCTACATGTGATATCTCATGGTATGATGATAGGGCCTTTTGTCACTGGGAGGTGGGTATGTATGTATGGGCCTGTCTGACAGGATGTCGACATTGTCAGTCAGGTACAGTTGACCCTGACTCAGGACATATATGACTGTACATTGCTATTTCTGACATAGCTGAAGGAGGTGTAATGGTTCTGTCTCTACTCCTTCGCAGATAATCTTTCCAAAGCAATGCCAAACATTAACACTAAACCCCTGTTATACTCTTTTACACACTTAACACACTACTGATCCTTTGTGATCAGTCAACAGTGTATGTCATCATTATATCCTGGCATGTCCAAAGATCGGTTTTGTGTGTACGCTCCAGACCAGCTGGTGCATATTGGAATTTTAGCACATTGTTACAACTGCCTTATGTACACAGAGAACCCTGTCCTCCTAACAACAAACTGAGATATATGTGAGAGATGCAACTGTATAGACAGACAGGAGGCTGAGCTCTCCCAAGCCATGACTGGCACAGTCTATCAGGTGGTGAAGGTAACCACACACACCACAAATCCAGTCTCACATGGACCTATGACGACAGCAAACCAAATACATTACCACACAAACACATACTCGGAGCCTCTAAATATACTCTGCCTAAGCAGCAGAGACATCCAAAGCAGACACCCAAACAACTGCTAACCCACAACTATACACACATATCACATAGTTCACAAAGTCAGTGTGCCACACAGTCACTGCCCTTAGGCCTACACAACACACCTAATACACTTGTAATAGGTGACTGTAATTGTCGGTCACACTGACATCCCACTCACCAGGCTGAACAAGGAGAAGGTCACTTTGTGCTGTCTGTCGGGTGCCAGGATCTGCCACATGACACATGCACTCTTGTCAGTCCACTGCAAGTACAAATATGGCTCCATCATTGACCATGCTGGTGTGTAAACCCTCAGACGTTCCTCACTGGACTACATGACAAGAGACATAGAGGAGCTCTCTGATCATGTAGCCCAGGCCAGTATGACCCTGACCTTGTGTAGCATCTTACCCTCACCAAGAATTAGGTCACAGTATACAGACAAACTGATCACTTTTAACAGTTGGCTAACATATTGGTGTCATCCAAAGGGGATCCAGTGTCTGTCAGCCTGGGATTACATGCTCGACATGCCACGTAGATTCGCAATGGACGCCATGCACCTGTCACCCCTAGGTTTTCACAAACTGGCTAAGGCTCTTGCCACACCCATAGTGGCTGTTTGAAGTGAGGCTCAGAAGACAAAACCACCTCCATAGATGTTACAGGGTAAAGGAAATAGAGAGTAATGCTGCTCAACAACAGATGTCTAACCCTCAGAATGCGTGCACTCAGGACTCACATCAGTATGGAGACTGTCGATATATGTGCAGTAACAGACACCTGGTTCAGGCTCCCAAAAGCACACCAGCATTAACAGGGTTTACTTTATACCATGCTTTTCGGACACAAGACTCGGACCGGCCAACAACAATAGGGGGGTATCCATATACATCATACATACACACACCTCCAGGTTGGTAGCACTGCACAAAGCATCAGAGAACGTACATGTGCAACTGACAGTGTGCCAGACTGCATTTCAGTTTGTAGACTGCTACAGACCACACTCCCAAACTTGGGAACAACACTCGGTATTCCTGGGAACAATGGGGAATGTGAAGGTCTCTCCAAACACCATTATATTGTGTGACTTCAAATACACAAACATTGACTGGGAATACTACTCAAGCACCAACACACTCGCACAACAGTTGCTAGGATTTATAGAGTCATATGCTATGGCAGAACTGGTCACCACAACCACAGGGGGTTAAAACATGTGGGACCTGATCATCACCAACATGGGGACTCTATGTTCCACACCAGAGGTATACCCCTCATTGTTAAGGTCAGAACATACATTCATCTCACTGGACATACATATCCCATACACACACACATCCTAGGTGATCTCAGTGAAGTACTTCTCATAAGCAAACATCACAATTATACAAACCGAGGTGGTATCCGTCAAAGACCCTTGGACAGTGTTAATTACGGCTCAGACCACTTAATCCTTTACAAACACATTCTATGGATAACTACTGGAATGCATGGATCATGCTATCCCAGATAACTACAAGACTCACTCTTCCAAAGGCAGCGGACATGTCTGGTGGACCATGGCCATTAATGAGCTATACAAGGACAGGAGGAGGCTACTACATGATAGAGCAAAATCCCAATCAGGAAGGCATCTCTGATCAGTACTATGGAATAGCTACGATCACTTGTTGATTCTTCTAAGGGCCACTTATAACGGACACTTGCAAGAGATACTATGGACAATCATAAGGCCTTCTTTAGTTATGTCAGGGACCTGGGTGGGAACTCACAGATATGCTGTGAGTTACTGCATAATGACAAAACATACAGTGAACCCACTGACATTGCAAACATCCTGGCAAACAGGTTCAGTGGAAATGTTTCCACACCATCCCCCCTGCAGTTAACATGTCCATCCCAACAGGGTGTAGCCTCCCTGACATCACAGATTGACCAGTGAGTGCTGCCCTCTCCATAGCAGACAACACAGCATCAATGGGACCAGACGGTGTCCCGGCCTGCGGCTTACACGACATTCATGACGAAATTCACACTCACATTATGTCACTGTTCAATATCAGAGTTACTACAGGATATGTACCCAAGAAATGGCGTACAGCAACAGTGTTCACACTCCACAGTGGTGGTGCCACAAGGGACCCTGGACAATATCGCACTATATGCCTAACTATCCTGGTCTGCTAAGCTATGGAGCATATCGTCATGGAACACATACACATAGACATTGTGAACCTACAGACACTGGATCCTACACAATTTGGCTTTGTTGTGGGCAGATCTTGTCTCTTGCACCTGTTTGATGTCTTTAAACAGTTAACAGGTCCATAGATGTACAGAGGGTTTTCCACACAGCCTACCTGAAGCTCGCACAACAGTTCAACACAATACCTACCCCACTCGGACATTATACATAAGCTCACCGGCTTCAATATCTACACATATGTTACAAGATGGATTGCCAACTGGATCATGGATAGCACGCACATGGTCAGTATTGCAGGTGCCATGTCTGACTATACACCAGTTACACGTGGCATCCCACAGGGCTCAGTCCTGGGACCTCTCTTGTTCCATATATATTTCTCTGATGTACTGGCTAACACAGGAGGAGTATGGCTGACCATGTTCGCAGATGACTGCAAACTGTGTGCCATAATCGACTCCACAGCTGGCACAAGCATCCTCAAGAAGGGTCTCACAGAGATGGATAACTGGTGCCAGAGCCATGGCCTAGAGATACCTTCCATTAGATGCATAGTCATCACCTTTGGTAGTAACAACGTGCCCACACATTACCACATAGGTGATGATACATCACGTACAGTGTGTGTGATTTGTGATTTGGGGACATGAATAGTTAGTACTCTCGCCTTTGACATTCACATTGCCAATGTTGTTGGACACACCTTATATATAGCCCACCTTATCCCATAGGGTTTTACATCTAGATCAGGTGGGGTCATTGTGCCCCTATACTCATCAGGCCCATGCTTGGATACAATGGCCCATTTCGGATGTACCTTACCCAACACCTGCAGCAACTGTAATGTCCACAAATGTACCGAACCAAGTGGATCTAGGGACTCACACAGATGGTATGCGCAGTTTGGCTATGGTGACCCCAGCTCTCCTCAGTTGCTTACTGCCTACTTGGATGTGATCTGTGCCTGTTGTTTGAAGCCATGTCCATCACAGCATTGATGGACAGGCTCCACCTCAGGATATCAAAGTCCCTTACAGCTACATGCTCCAGGGATGGGAACATCAGCACTGATGTTAATAGGACATGCTGGAGGGGCAGATTCCCATCTCAGAGGCTCCACTCACTCGGGAATGAGATCACAGTCCCACATACGCAGAGACACACTGACCACCTACAGGTGACATCTTGACAGGTGGATGGGTGATCGTATGTTTAGCCCTGGGATATGTTCTGGGTCCCTGCTAAACAGAGGCAGAATAGAATGAACATATGTGGGATATCTTGTTTGACCTACTATTCACAGGCACAGTCTACTAATCTAGCAGGGTTGCAAAAGCCAAACACACTGTGGCTAGGCTTATACATGCCATAGGGCAGATAGCCTAGTGTCAACCTCTGAACCTATGATAATGTTCATGATGCACATTGTTCAGTGATGGTACTGATTGCAGGTTTTGTTTCTTCTTTGCTTTCCCACTTTCTATGAACAACCTAAGTATCTGCATAACATATTTGATTATGACAGGGTTTCACTATATTATATATGTGTCTGTTGTCATATAACTGTGTGCACATGGCAGATTGGTGAATAGTGCAAGGTTCCTGGGTTGACACATGCAACTGACGGATATGTGTGGCCCACTGCTGTACTCAGACATGCCCTAAGTGTGTGAGCATGCCCAGTTCAGACTTTCAGTGTTTTGTTGCCTGACATTTGTCTCATATATTCAAGTGTGTGAGCATGCCCAGTGTGACCTTGCAGTATGTTGCTGTCTGAGGTCCACGACATTTGTTGATGTGTGTGAACATTACCAATATTAACATTTATACTATATGTGTGTTGAATATCAGGTTCTATTCTTACTGCAGGCCTCACCTTTGTGTCTTAACTCGACAGGGATTATGCTATGCCTGCAAGGTTTCCATGAGATACTTTGCATAGACTTATCAACATTTTTTCATACAAGCTGACCATTGACATACTGTCATGGTTTAGTGGTTCTGTACTATGACTATAGTGGACTGGGTTCGAGGACTGTCACTGCTTCATATTTTCATACATGGCAGAACAGACTGCTTCAAGAAAAGTGGAGCAAATATGAACATGTTTACCTGATTTTGCAGAACTATGCCCAAATTTGACCAGACTTGCACAACATTGATCAAGGATGACAAACATTGCTGAACAGTGCCCAATATTGCTCAACATTGCCTGTAGATGTGCTACTTAGTGTGTGCTATTTTGTTTACATATACTAAATAATGGTGAGAGCTGTTTTGCACTGCTTTATATTGCTTAACACAGAGCAATCATGCTTCAGGTGGTGCTGCAGGGCTGCCTATGTCGGATGCACTTTTTACACTCCCTATACATGTTTGTTAACAGGTAGTGTCAAGTTAGGCATCCCTTTTACTATATGTGTGAGTCAGAGAGAGGTATCATTTCCAGGGTTCCTACTGAGCCAGTGTATATGCTATGCGTTGCCTCTTTGCCAAGGCCAAAGCATACTGGGCACACCTCCTTCTGCCTACTGGGGCAGGCTCAGGTTGTTCCTCCTCCGAGTCACACTCTGCCTGTGATGGCCTTGGCAATGGTGGGGGGCTGTTGTGCCCGGGCCTATGCTGCTCCTGCTGCAGCTGTTTTCACAGGATCATATTGTGCAGCATAGCACATACCATGACTATTTGGGTACATATAGTTGGTGAATACTGCAAGGCTCCACCAGATGTGTCCAGGCACCGGAACCGTGACTTGAGCAGCCCAAACACACGCTGGATTACATTTCATGTTTGTGCATGTGCCTCATTATGGCGTTCCTGTTCAGGTGTGTGTGCATTTCTGATGGGTGTCATCAGCCATGGCTCAAGTGCATATCCAGCATCCCCCACTAGGTGACCATGAGGGATGTCCCCATTGGCAAATGTCTGGTACAGCTGCGTCAGATGCCAGATATGGGAGTCATGGTAGCTTCCAGGGCAGCCAGCACACACATTCATTATTATGCCCTGGGCATCACACATGACCTGGCAGTTGATGGAGGGGTAACCCTTGTGGTTATAGTAGACCCTACCCCGCTCACCAGCTGGTGCTTTGATGCGAATGTGCATGCAGTCTATTGCACCCACTACCTCAGGGTATTCCACTATTTGCTGGAAGAGACGCATATTGCTGGCCAATACCTCACGGGAACTGGGGAAATATACATGATCACCGACATGTGCTGACATGGCATTCAGGAACTGGTGCAGTACCCTGGATGTTGATGCCTGTGAAATCCCCATCATATCGCCAGTTGGTCTCTGGAAGGTGCACATTGCTAGTATTCTTAAGCCAACACATACCTTGGTTTCCACTGGGATGGGTTCCCCTTTGTTGGTTCTGTGTGTGAGGTATGGTCTGCACAGCTCAACAATTTGCTGCATGAGGTCTCTGTCCACTCTATAGCGCTCCACTATCTCCAGCTCATGTAGCCCCTGGTAGGTTACCCTAGGCCTGTACACTCTTCTCTGTCTCCTCACTGTGGGTTGCTCAGCAGCATTCGCATTGTCACCACCCTCAGCATGTTGCATATGTTGCCTTATAACAGCAATGGCAGTCCCTAACGTTTCTTTGTCTCAGTAAAGCTTTTTCAGTTTTCACTTCTATTAGCTTACTGCAGTGTTGCAGTGTCTCTAATAAAAACATACTGGAAAGTTGTTTGCTGAGTTTTAAGTGCTGGGCTGGGCTGGGCTGGGCTAGTGTACTGCCTGTGTAATTGCCTGATTCTGATTGTTTTCACCTGCTAGCTCTGCTAGTACTCCCTGGTTAACTTCCTACTATTTGTTGTGCTTCCTTTTCCCTTTCTGTTTCCTCAGGGGGGTAGCTCCGCGCCCACAAGCACAAATACGCGCACACCAGCTCACATGCGTGCACACATGCTTACACAAGCACACACATGCTTATTCTTGCTAACACGCGTGCACACAGGTGCAGACGCGCTTACACGGGTTTGAACATCCTTACACTTGCTTAATCCAGCTTATATGCGCACACAGGCGCACACACGCACACACAGGCTTACTCGGTTTTACAGGCGCGCACACGCGCGCATACACATTGCAGGCATTTCTACCAGAAACTTTGATGTTGTTCACGGCATACACCTTCAACTTTTTGCTTTAGCTAGGGTACCTATTGACACACCTCTTCCAGTGATTAGTATCTGACAGCAGACACATGCCACTCTACTCCAATGAGCTTCACTTCTCTCAGACATGCCTCCCCTTATGATGTCACCTATCTTCTACTCTGTTACACCCCTTATCCTACTCATACACTACACTGACTGTGCTCTTTTGCTATGTAAACTTGTGATTCACTATCCTTACCCTCATTTGCATAGGATTGCCTACTAATGCTTGGTTACATCTCTTAGACTGAGCTTCCCCCCTTAGCAACCTCTACTTGGTAGCCATGTTGTCTTGGGACTGCCATTCCCTTGCATTGTGTATTAGGGATTACTATAAAATACACATGTATGCATTTTAATTATTGCTTTTGTGGATTTTAGAACACTCCGCATTTGCGCGGTGCTGCGCTACACTTAAACATCGGCGATCGTGAAAAAAAATTTAAAATATTTTATTTTAATTTTGCATCAGTGGACATTGCCAATGACCGTATATTTGGCCATTGGCATGATTCCACGACTGGATGCATCCTTTTTTTCGAGCTGTCACAGCTCCGTTTTGCTATTTGCAGAACTGTACTCAGTTGTCAACAGAGTACATTTCTGCAAATAACACTACTCTTACTCGAACAGGTTAGGGTTTCCTGAATCGCAATTTTACCTCATTTGCATGCATTTCAGCAGAAAATGAGGTAATTTGCATATCCTAGCCCTGTCCGTGTAAGAGGAGTTTTAGGAGCTCTCTTACACGCCCCTGCCAGCTGTTCCTGGATCGCTCGAAAGACATGTTGGCTGCATGGAGTCTTACTCTACTCTTAGACTCCGTGCAAGCCTTTGTGAATCCGGCCCCTTATATTGCTAATAGCCACTACAGAGTAGTTCCTTCTCACTCAGTTGCCAGATGATAAAAGAATGATACCTATGTAGTCTAATAGGAAATTATAGTGGAATATTCTAAAGGTAGCCTGATGAAACTTGCAGATCATGGGCTATAATCTCTGGTATCTGTCTCTGTGTTGCCTTGATATCAAAAACTATGTATAATGATTGCATTTCTGTGCTTCCAACCTCTTAGTGGCATAAATATAGGTTTTGATGACCTTTATCATATTATATTGCCTGCTTGCTTAAATATCTGCATAACTGTTTAATCTGACTATGTCATTGCCAATTTTTACAGTATGTATCACATTACAATAAGTACAGTCTTGCTTTTGAGGCTGTTTTCAAACACGGTACTTCTGTATTGTTGTTCTGAAGATGTGATGTTTGCATTTAGGTGCCATTTCATCAGGCTCTAAGTGACTGATTATTATTTGGCCCATAACATAATACCTTGTTCTTTTGAGTGCACATTAAATGTTTCTGATCTGCTTAAGGTTATATGTTAGATTTAAAAGATTTGGAAAATGCAATTGTTTCCTAACTAGACAAACTATATAAATCATTAAATCTTTGGATCTTGCACTTCTTTCATTTGCTGCATTCCAGTGGGAAATGTAATTTTATTTATTTATTTATTTATTTGTTTATTTATTTATTTATTTATGTATGGATATATTTATTTATTGTCTTTTGCTTACTGGGGAAAGTCTGACTGGGTACAAGTCCCATTTTCAGTGGAGGCCTGGAGAGAAAAGCTTGACATAAAATACATATCTGGAATGAACAACAATAAAAATTAAACATTTTAAGCATTACTTTGCAGGTAGTATTGAGACAAATATTAAAGACATTTATTATATACATAAGTCAAAGACATGTTAACATGCAATAGCTGGAGTTACAAGAGGAATGATAAGGCACATAGGTTCAGTGTATATATAATGACATTAACGTGGCAGGATGTCATTAGAGCAGGAATAGTTAATGGAAGAGGAGGAAGGATATAAGCAGAAACAACCAAGAAAAAACATAAGTAGAAAAAGTTCTGATAGTGGAGAGGTTGAGATAGCAGTAGATAGGTAAGATGATAAGGTTGCTAAGGAGGGGGTATTAGTAGGGAAGATTAAGGATATAAGTTAGTTGGAGGAGCAATACTGGGAAAGAAGGAACAAGAGACAGGGATAAGAAAGGTGAAACAGTCAGGGTAATTGACAGAGAGATTGGCAATGGAAGTGAAACAAAAAGAAAGTTGAGTTTAGTCAAGATGGGAGCATAAGCATAGCCAGAAGGAAGTCAAGTATTGTATTAGGTTGTGTTTGAAACATGCAGTAATGTTGTCTTGTTTTAGGATGGGTGGGCTGGAGTTCCTCTGTTTAGCAACATAGGTTCAGTAAAGTGAGTCACCTGCACTGTTATGATACTTGGTCCTGGTCAGGAGATATTTGTTCTGTGAGCAGAGAGTCCTAGGAGGGAAGTAGTATTTGAGGAGATGCTGTAGTGATGGGCACATGTCAGGTGTATGCATTATTTTTTGGGCAATAAGCAGCTGATAGTAGGCATGGTCATTAGTTAGTTCGAGCCAGCATAAGTCTTCAGTGCAAGGCAGTGTTTGAATAGTTTGGTAAGGTGAATGCAAACTTAGCAATTTTATTGTAGCAAACCTACAAAGTCTAAACTGCCTCTGACCAGTGTACTTGGGTCCCCTATCTGTTGCTCATCACATAGCAGTATATTAAATGTCTCATGGTTGCATTCTTCAACCTGCTTGTTAGGATCCCTCATTCTACCATCCCCTCATCCGAATGCTGAATCACCACTAGCTTCAGCATGCAGTTTGTTGACTTTTTTATTTGTCTTGATAAGCAACATGTGTTTCTTTCAGTGAAACATTTCTTCTGCTTCCACATGGGCTGTGAATAAGGCAGAAACAACTTTTTAACACAGTGTTCAGGAACCACAGTGGCTTTACATTACCTGGTATTCTGTATAGTTTAACTTCAGTACTGAGCAAAAGCCAGGTTTTAAAATTCTGTTTTTTGTATACAGATGTACATAATTTTACAATTACAATTAGTCTTAATAGCATATCTATGGAATAAAAAGTCTGGTTAACTGATTAGACATCTAACGTGAACCTAGGGCTACCAGATACCTGTGAACCCAAAGGAGGACACTGAAGGTCATAAAGGAGGACAAAGACATGATAAAGGAGGACAAAGGAGAATGTGTCCTGTTCTGCTCACAAAAGACAGTGTAGTGCTGCTACAAATAATTTCTTACTGACACAGGGGGCACCTGAATTGCTGTACAATAACATTTCAATTTGTAATTACATTAAGCTGGTAGCTTGCTTCAAGGAGAAAATAACCCAATTTACTACTGAACAGGTTGATGGAGAAAATAACCAATTCAGTGCTGAATATTTTCATTGAACATATAACAAATCCACTACTGAACAGGTTCAGATCTTTAAATACTCAAGAGTTAAGGCATCTCGCTTTCTTCATCATGTAACGGTACTGCTAGAAGTTTACTGCTCATAAATACAGAAGCTTAATATTAGAGTACATGCAAATCCCCACAGTATATTACACCATAGGCTCTCACATCCTTGTCTTACCAATTTAAACCAAAATGCTCTTTGTGCATGCCCTGAAATATAAAATTAAAATAAAAGGACTCCATAAACCTAAAACTGACTTTCTTTCAGTTAATAAACCATATTCTGTTCTACAACAATATGCCTGCCTAATAATGACCCTGATCTAAGATATAGCATGAATTTGCAGTGCTTTCTGAACTTGTTGACAACCACATCAAGTAACCATGCAGGGACAGCTACAATTGGACTGTGTGCTACAATGAAAACTTTAAAAACAACTAATTTGACGGGTCACAAAATGAGTCAGTAAAATTCAGTTATAGTAAAACTATGTATTTTCGTATTTCTCAGACGAGGCGACTTTTCGCAGCAGTTCATCGTTCTCGGCAACATAGGTGTGGAACTCCAGACAAGAAACGTTCTTAAAATTGTACTTTGTAAGAGGAATTCCTCTGACAGAGTCAACAGACATTCTATTACTTTCTTTTGTCCACTGTGCATTGATCAAGGAAAATGCTCTTTCAATGTTGGCGCTGTGCCCAGGAATGTAAAAGAGAATGATGCAGATTTTAAGCAGCTCTAATAAGTGGCTTAATTTGCACAACTTTGAAAGTATAAACACTACTGTTCATGAAGGAGATTGTCAAAAAACTTGTCATCTTTCTGTCCTACGAATAATTTCAGTTTGCAATACTGGTCAAACAATTGTACATCGTCGACAACAATACCCTTTTCGGTACTTACGTATTATTGCAACCAGATTTCCGAAGTGCCATAATTTGTACATTTTTCACCAAACGATGTCTGTTAACCTAAAAAGGGGTGTGTCAACTGTCAAGTACTAGTGCATCAGATTGTTTTTCACATAGGAAGAGGAATAACAGTAAAATTCCTCTTCCCTGGTAGTGTCCTTTCCCAATGTATACACATGACTGCTGCTTCTCAGTCATCCTTAATGTTATGTCATGAAAGTCAGCACATTCCCAACAAGACAAGCGGCCCTTTTCAAAACCCTTTCCGTGACCTCATCGTAATCTGTGATTGTTACATTTTGTACATATTTCACTGAATCAGACAGCATTTACAGGCCCTCTTGTTAGTACTGTAACTACCTGTTGGCAGTCAACAAGTTCGAAGTACACCACAATCTCTGTGTGAAGCGGGATAAGGTTTAACACCCTTCACACATAAGTCCCACTGGGGAGAAAGGCAGCACTCCCTGAGGGATCAGTGCCCCATCACTTACTATTCCTTACAAGCAGTGCCTGTCAGGCATGTCTGCTTTTGATGATTACAGGCCATGAAAAGTGAGTGTGTATATATTCCTGAGTAAGTTTCCCTTTGCTAACAGTGAATGCAGGATTTGTACAGGGGTGTTCTGTGCAAGTCACAAAACAAATGAAGCGCTCCACCCAGGAATACAAAATGTCACCGTTATTCCTTTTTCTGTCTCATACCCACTGTGACAGACTACTATGTACTTGTTTACAGACCCATTTTTAGGTTAGGATACCTGTTTCAGCACAAACCTAATGAATTATGGCACTTCAGACACTTCGGAAATCTGGTTGCAATAATACGTATATACCCCCTTTTCACTCATATACTGTATACATGGCAACAGATCATCGAATGTACTGTCTTTCACTTTATTTAAAAACATCCAAAGAAGGCACTGAAATTCATTGAAGGGTGTCATCCACTTTTCCAAATAATCAATGCACCCTTGGTACACGGACTGAACCTCTGTCATGAATGTCTTGCATTCTTCATCTCGGCTATCTTCATGCAGTTTTTTTCAGAAGTTCTCTCACTTTCAGGGAGATAAAAGTTTCACTCTGTCTGCTTAGCAGAGTTTGCTTTGTCGACTGTAGGATGCTACAAACCTCCAAAGCCAATGTTTCTTCCCTTTCAATAGCTGCAGTTTTCACCTGAAATACTGACATTAGCGAATGTAAAAACCACAAATATACTTCTGAAAATCTGTTCTTGAGAAAATTCTTTATCAGCAACTGTGGCTGATTTGTGCTCTGAAAGTATGCTTTCAGTACGGAGAATAACTGCAACAACCTTTCAATTGCTGGAAATAGGCTGAGCCATCTGGTTTTGCTGTAGTATAGTAACTGCTGATAGTTAACATCAACAAATTCATAGAAATCTTTTAGAACCTCCGTGCACACAGTACACACAGAGAAATAGTTGAACAACTTCAGCACAATTGCTTCAGCATCACCTGCCATTAAATCTGCACCATGTCTAATACAGTTGTGAAGAACATGGACTGGACATCCAAGGCCCACCAATGGCTTCTTAAGGCTCATTTTCAACTGTGAAAAAACATTCTTGCCTTCTTTGCTGTTGATACCCCCAGAGTTCACGTTTGCATTGTCTCCTGCAAACGCAATGCTTTTTGACGACAGACTTTATTTCTCAAGGGTTTCCAGCAGGTAATTACATACCGTTTCAGATACTTCATTTGACATGTTGACCAATGCAAGTAATCTAGTCTGAGTTCCACCAGCTTTCCAATTAAAATACTGAATGATTATTGGGAATAATTTCTCTACACCATGGTTACTGGCATCTCTTGCAATTCCAAAGCAGTCAATGCCATTTAATGAATTTACTACTTCTATAACAGTGTGAGGACCAATGACATTGTTTCTAATTGCCTCCATTTTTGTCCTCGTGCATGAAGTATTTTTAGCAGTTTTGGAGTCACCAAACAGCCTACACATTAGACCAGCAGTGCAATCCATAGATTTATATGACTGATGATGAGCGACAGTGTGAAATGCTAATGTTGCTTTTGGCAGCATGTGTCTTCAAAGATTCTGCCGAATTTTTCGGTTGAAAAAAAATATTTGTTTTTTGCAGACAAAGCAGATGTCGTTACCATGTTTCTGTGTTTTTCGCTGGTAACATGTCATTCTAAATCAGTGGTACCCTTGTTTGCAATGGACACGTAAGAATCACAAACCACTTTGTTTTGTTTTCGGTGTGTCCTTCACCAAAGCATGGATACTTCGTTTTCATGTGATCTGAGAATTTGCATTTCCTCTTATTAGTGTTACTGCTAGACGACATTTTAAGATAAAGGACTCCAACAAAAAGATAAGACAGGACTGTTACAGAAGTAGAAAATGTTACACAGAGACAGAGTCTCTGACCCTCTCTGGAAACTGTGCAGTGAAGGAGATTTAATGCAATATTTTCTCCCAGCCAATGAAAGCCATGATGTTCGGTGTATAAGAGTTTACTCATATTTCTTGTGCTAAGAGGTTGAAAACTGTGGTCGATATCCTGGCAAACAAATGGTAATAAATAAATTATAACAGAAAGCTTTAAACAATATAAATTAGAGCTTATAAATAAATTATATTTACTATATCTTCCAATTCTAGTGACAAGCTACTAAATACTATAGAAACAGTTTAAAATTAAGCAATGGTTCATGGCAAAGATTATGGTGAGTTCTGCCCTCGTCTGGCCATTACACCTGGTTATTTGGGCTACATAGCCCTGACCAAACCTTTGCATGGTTAAATAAATTTCATCATAACCCACACCCTTTCCATAATGGCCTGACACCTGTCAGAATGCTTTCTAAGTAGCACTATGGCTGTGTTTCTAACTTTCATTACAGGGTTTGTTCAAGCTTGCTTCTAGAAAGGATGTGCTTCCTTTTGTACTCTGGCTCACAACACCATCACGCACCGCATATCTTATCTATTTATTTAAGGATATATCTCACTGTCTGTGCTAAAAATTATTTATTTTAAAGATACTGTAAAGTGTATTATAACATTCTATACTAGTTGCATTAATAAAACCTTCCACAAATACATACAATAATTTATACTGTAGTATGATTTTATAAACTATGCTCAGTGAGATCATTCATAGCTACCAACCCCCATTTTTACAAAAGTGGAACAACGCTTCATTGTGTCTCAAAATATGGAGCAAAACACAACATGTGAAACAACTGCTAAAATCTTTAGCTAGAAGGCTTGCAGTATAATACATCTCAAGTATACCTCATTACGAGGAACTTTCCTACTTTTTAGTCTTAAAATGTCTGATATGATGACCTGGGCTCTTAAAGAGTAAGTTGTACAATAATAAATAGAAGGATTTGAAATTTTTTAAATATAATTTATGTAAAGGAAGACTGAAAACAATTTAAATGAGTGGAAGAGTAGTTACAAAACAATGAGAATATAACTGCAGATTTTAATACTAACAACTACAGCAGTACAACACAGATACAACTTCAGTAGTATAAAATGAGCAATGTTGAAATTTACATGAAATGAAAAGCAAATATTTACAAGCAATTATTTACAACAAAAACTCTGACAGATTTGCTACAAATAGATACTGAAATTACTTACAGCACATGCTACGGTAGGCTTGTGTTAAACAGAGAGGTGGGACACAGATATAGTATACTATAAAGTACATTAAAAGAACACTTTTACACAAAAGCAGGCCAGGGTCAGGATGCTAAGCTGAGGTAAAATACGCTTTGCAGTATGTAGTATAAACCTCTCACTTCAACAATGCATAATGTTTATCTTATTCACACCTGTGGTAGCCACCGTTTGGTGTAGCATCTCTCTCAGGTAGTCAATACAGAATGCAAAAAAAAAAACATTTACATTGCTGTATTGCTTTCACATACACATTAGCCAAAGGTCAGCGCTTGTAGTCACCCCATCTCACTACACTCAAATGCACACCAGTCTTGTAGAAGCAGAATTGTAACAGTAAAGAGTAGGACCACTCATTTCACTTACAAACAGCCCCCCATACCCATTACCTACCTAAAGTAGGTAATTTGGCCTTGCCAGCATCAGTAATGTTTTCATTACTGTATTGACTGATACATACAAATAGTCAGAGTTTGCATTCTATCTCGTTTCATGCAAATACACATTAGTCCTGCAAAGCCAGAATTATTACACCAAGGCTACAGTACCAAACATTTCAGCCACAAATAGCCATCATATCAATTGCCAACCTAAAGTATCTGCTTTGGCCCTGCCAGGATTAAAACAAAAATATCAATGATTGCATTCATTTACTCTGTTACACAGAAACAGTCGTTACAGGCTTGTATGACAGCTGACTTTAGCCAAATACACGTTAATCTTGCAAAGCCACAATTACAACAGTAAACAGCAAGGCCAGTCAACTCATTTCATTCACAAATGCCCCCATTACCTAACTAAAGTAATTGCTTTTTACCCTGTCAGGATTTAAGTAGAAATAATAGTAACAGTTGGGTTGCATACTTGCATTGCTTTCATTTTGTTGACAGAAACATTAGTCACAGCTTGTGTGTACCAGCCAAGTACACATTTCGTTTTATTTATTTTACTTTTGTTTACCTGGGTTTCTGCAACTGGCTTTAGTCGAAAAAAAAAAACTTTTCAGCATAGGTCCAGGGAGAAGAGCTCCAACATATTAAAATCTTTTTTAAAAAAACATTCAGTATATACATGAAAAGATATGAAATAACATAAATTGAGAATTACTCAAACTTGCTAATTATTTTACAGTCATCTTAAAGTATGGACAGAAAAGTATTACAGTTATGCAAAGCTGGAATTACAACAACAGTAAAGAGCAGGGCCAGTTGTTTCCTTCACACATAGCTCCAATCTCCACTGCCTACCCTACCCACACTATCTGATTTGATCTTGCAATATTAAAAAGAAAAACAACAACAAAAAGACGAAACTGTCATCAAGATAAATATTCTTTTATTTCACATAAACAATACTCAGAGTTCAGAACTTGTGGTTGATCTTACTTCACGCAAATGCACATTATCTTGCAAAGCAAGCCAGAACTGCAGTCATTCCATTCACACATAGGCATTGCCCCCATCCCAAATGCCTACCCAGAGAATCTACTTTGAGCCTACAAGGTTTAAACTAATGAAAATAAAATACCACAGTTACATTACTGTACTTCCTTCACATCACAGAGCCAGGAACTTGCATGTGATCTTATTTCAGTTCATCTATACACACTTTACTCATGCAAGAGTAGAGTTTGTTTCAACAACAAAACATTGACAAACCATTCTAATGTATTTTCACTAACCCTGCAAAAAGATATTAAATTGAAAAAAATATGTCATCCATAAACAACCCCCCAGAACATACTACATAGCTACTATCTCTTTGACACCTGCAAGGATATTATATTAAAAAAAATAAATAAATAAAGTCATCAACAGCCTCCAAAATACACTGACCACTAGCATCTGGTTGACTCTGCCAGTCTATTATGTTAAAAAACAAAAATCATCAACAGTCCCCAAAACACATTACCTCCCTATATCTGGTTAACCATGCCAGGATATATTCAAAAAAGAAAGCATAGCTCTTAACTGTACAGATTTTTGCCTCATATTTTAGGTCTGTTTCTCATAGAATTATGGTCATCTGGAAAACCATTGGCAAATCATTAAAGATTAAAGTCAGAAAATAATGTCAGACGTTTGAGTTTCATATTTCATAACTTTCAGAAAATGTATGTTAATTCAAGATCTGTTATTATATCAACTTTTTAAGTTTGCAAGAGCAATATTTAAACATTGTCCCTACATTTGGGCCCTTGTCCCTCCATTATTTATGGCTTTGTCCAGATTTCTTGCTCAAAGAGGTTGAGAGGTATGAAAGAAAGTCATCAACAGCCCCCAAAAATACACAGACCACAGGAATCTGGTTGACCCTGCCAGTGTATTAAAAAAGAAAATCAGCAGTCCCCAAAACACATTGCCCCCCCTAGTATCTGCTTAACACTGCAAGGCTATAATACATATAAAAAACAAAGTCATCAACGGCCCTTAAAACACACATAGTATTAGTATCTGATTGACCCTGCCAGGAAAAAATAAAGAAAATATCTCATTGGCCCTGCCAGGAAAAAAAAAGTACTTACCTTGAACACTAATACGATGCTCAATCCCTGTTTCTCCACTCTCTCACTCTCTCCCTCACAACTAAAGCACGGGAAGAGAACGCAAGAGTAACAGGACTAATCAGCAGCCACGCCACATATACAGATTACGTGGCAGACTGCTGACTTCGCAGTCCCGTCAGGTTCTTATTTCTTGCTGTTAAACTGCAATGATTTCTGGGCATCTGCACAGATGCCTTCAGACTTCTCAATCTGGACATTTTTTTAAAACAGTCTGGAGAGAAAAAAAAGATATATATATTTTTTATTATTATTTAAGTGGAACTTCAGCATGCATGTGTGCTGCCCAGAGTTCTGTCTAGAAATGCATTACTTTACTTTACACAGTAGTAGCAGTTCAAACTGCTACTACTGTGTAAATTAAAGAATTAAAGTATATATTCTTTGTGTGTGTGTGTGTGTGTGTGTGTGTGTGTGTGTGTGTGTGTGTGTGTGTGTGTGTGTGTGTGTGTGTGTGTGTGTGTGTGTGGAGAAAGTTGGGAGGCTGCAGCCTGGCAGTCCTATGCCACGAGCCGGCACTGATGTGATGAACATGTGGGATTGAAGAAAGTCGGACATTTTTGCCTTTTTAGGCAATGCCTGCCAGATGGAGGATACAACGCTGAAAATGAAAACATGTCCTCCTTTTGCCAGAAGTCTGGATACCCTACATGAACCTAATATTGTAGTGATGACAGATGAAAGTGCCATAGTTGCTTCCTATTGTTAATGAGATAACTCCTGTTTACCTAAACAACTTGTATGAGGTCTTATAGCTGGATATATTATATAATCAGGCTCCCTGAGATAATGATGGTGACCATTTCTAATTAGATAAAGAAAAATGATTACATATATTATGTGAGGCTTGTTGCTGATCAGCACAGTCAACCTTCTTGTTATGCCCCACCTCTGGCCCAGTAATCAAGGAGCCTCAGTCCTCGCCACTAGTACCAGTGGGGGACGTACATTGGGAGGATGTCAGCCACACACACAGTATTTCCAGATGCAGCTGACTGCATCATATGCAATTTCCCTTAAGAGCACACAGAGACCACAGTCAGTCCGGGGCTGGTTTCTCCCTCTTTCTCCAGATCCCCAATAAGACTCCCTACTGGCACAGCTATAGAGCTGAAATCTCAGCTGAGTGGCCAAGCCAAGACCTCCAACACCCTCTCTGTCCAACCAGTGTTCTGTGTCCCTGCCCAAGTAGCTGACACACACAATCCTGGAGATTTGTTTAACATACACACACCTGGGAAAGACTGGCACAGGTTTACTAGCTATTCCCCCTTCCTCCCAGACTGTAAAGTAGTTATTACTGCCAACAGCCACCTCTTTATAAGCTACTTTAAGGCCCTTAACAAAGGGTGTCCAGTCTTATTGTGTAATGTTACTATCAATACAAATGGTAGTTTGACCAAGAGCAAGGCTATTGGGAGTGGCCCACACAGTGTCATCAAATAAATATGCAAGTACTCGCAGAACCTAAACATGTCTCTACACAGATCAGCCACAATGAAAGGTTTAATATATTTAATAATAAATAATAAAAGAACAAGAACATACTCAATATATACTTACAATTACATCAGAGTTCAAAATCACAGAAAATATTTAAAACAACATTGCAGGACAGTCTCAAATAAATAAAGAAAAACATCTAAGATAAGCTTTGCTATATTCCTGACTGTATCTAAGAGAATTACTGTACCCTAATAACTTACTTCAGAGCAAGCAAGGCAGATGTGGTAAGTGGATCTTGATTTGTCAAATCCAAGACAAAATACAGAATACAGTCTCTCACTGAGAGACTTCCCAAATTAATATCTCAAATATTACTGCTGGGATAGCTTGCAGAATTACATCATTTATTGTCATCTGACTCTATCCCAGGTGAAAACCCCCATTGATGCAGATGATAGCATTTAGAATCTACCTGTGAAAATACATAGACAAGGGCTTTTCTTAGATCTAAGCTAGACCCTGGAAGTCATAAAACAACAAAACACTTCCAAGACAATACAGAAAACGTCTAGTTCTAGACACTACGTCTGTTACTGCACTGAAACTGAAAAATAATATCCTTTTATTATGTGGCCATAAGGTAATTTAATTTCAGCTATTTTTTTTCTGAAGTTAACCTCTTGTATTCCAGTTTCCATTGTTAAAATATATACATCTAAACAGTTACAACAGTGCAGGTACATTTCTGTTCTAATCTAGTAGAGCATGATGTGGCTACATCTTTAAACAGCACTTTGTAAAATACTTCAGCACACGTCTGTACAGACCATCTTATATGACATACAGTTCTAATACATTTGTACCACAAGCACATAAATCATGCTGATATTCACAAATGAAATAAAATTATTTACAAAATTCCAGATAGCTGGGCTTGCAGTATCTCCTCTCATTACATTTCAACCTCCCTCGAAGACTCAAGCTAGTTTTTCAAGTGACCCTTGAAAAAACGCATCTTGAGAGGAATGAGCCTATCTGGGAATACATTACCCCATTCCCTGTCTTGAGATTCCAGCTTCTTTGGCATTGTTGCCCCCAGTACAGTGTTGCACTGTCTTATCGTATGCCTGCAACCCTAGGCTCCCCCCTAGTAATTTGGGATTTTGCTAGCTGGATCCCTGTAGCCATAGATCATCCTCAGACTTTTCCTACCTTCTACTGCAGATACTTAGTTTGTGCCCCCTGTCTCCTGCCTAGCAGTTCTATCATGAAGTTAACATCATTGACCTTCCTTACCACTTTGAAGAGTCCCTCCCAAGCTGCCTGCAGCTTGTTGTGTCTGACAAGAATGAGAACCATAACCTGCATACTCTCTAGCTCAAGCATTCCTGTCATACCAAACCTTTTTCTGCTGTTGGGCTTCTGCCAGGTTCTCCTGGGCCAAGCCAATGAGTTTCCTGAGTCTTGTCCTAATGTGTTTAGGACATATGCCACAACAGACTCCTTGTGGGATTCACACTCACCCTCCCACTCATTACGAATGAAATCTATAGATCCCCTCACCCTATGCCCATATAGTAACTCAAAGGATGAAATACCTGTGGATTCCTGGAGCACGTTCCTGTAAGCAAACAACAGATGGGGCAAATATTTGTCCCACTCCCTTTTAAACTGGTCTGCAAATGCCCTTAGCATGGCCTTTAGTGTGGAGTTTAACCTCTCAACTAGACCATTAGTCTGGAGATGATAAGGGGTGGTCTTTAAGTGCTTCACCCCATAGTGCTTCAAAAGACAACCCAGCAGGTCTGACATGAAATTAGCACCTCTGTCAGTCAGTATTTATCTAGGGTAACCTACCCTGCTAAAAATCTCTGACAAAGCATTTGACACATTTTCTGCTTCAATGATGGACAGAGCCACTGCCTCAGGGTATGTGGTAGCATAATCTACTACTAGTAGGATATACTTCTTCCCTGTGGAACTTGGGGTACTCGGAGGCCCCACAATATCCATAAATACCTTCTGAAATGGCTCCTTAATCACAGGCAAAGGCATCAAAGGAGCTTTCACCTTGTCTCCTATCTCGTCTACCTTTTGGCACTGCTCACAGGTCCTACAGTACCCTGTTACATCCCTGGAAATCCCAGACCAATAAATCTTCTGCATAATACATCTCTTTGTATGCTTTATGCCCATATGACCTGCAAAGGGAATGTCATGGTCTAGGGCTAGAAGTGCCAGATGGTAGCCTCTGGGCACTACCAACTGCTGCATTCTCTCACACTCTAGCCTTCCCTCAGGGTTCCACTCCCTATACAGTAACCCTTTATCCCAGTATACAGATTCACCTTTCCTTGAGAATCAAGTGCCTCACTGGCTACCTCCCTCAGGTCTTGTAATGTAGGGTCTGAGAGCTGAGCCTGTCTCAACTCCCTCTTTGTAACCCTTTCCAGCTCCCCTTCCACAGGACGTCTGGTATTCTCTGACAGCTGTACCTCACTGTCAGCCTGGGTACTACTACTCACCTCTGCCCTTACAGTCACTCTGTCCAAGGGAACATCAGTACCCACAAGGAGCTGTGGCTCACCTTCAGTCTCACTGCTACAGGGTAGCTCCCTCCCTGAAGTAACCACCTCACCAGTCCTGGCTGTAAGTGTGTAATCTGTCTGGGTCCCCCCCCCCCAGGCTGCCAGACCCACATGCTTGTCTTCAAGCCTGATTGTGTGTCACTGCATGCACACAAGGTACTGCATTATCAAAATCATTCCCTATCAGGACATCTGCAGGGATATCCTCAAACACACCTACTTGCTTGTTTCCTTTTCCACCCTTCCAGTCAAGGTGACTAGCCAAAGGTATTTGGAATGGGGTCTCTTCTAAAGCTCTGACTGGAGAAGACTGCTCAAGCAAGTAGTGTTCCTATTTAACCACTGCAGGCTTCACAATGGTTAGGACAGAGGCTGTGTCTCTCTTAGCAGTTGTCTGTTTCCCATCTACTAAGATAGGATATAATCTCTTGTGGTAGTTTGGTATCCTTATGATCTCCAGACAACTGACTGCTGGCATTCTGTCATTCTCACTTACTGGCTCTCCCAACTTTTGTTCCACACCTCGCCTCCATGGATATCTACATGCTATATGGCCCCACTGGTTGCATTTAAAACATTTAAGCTTTGCTCCTGGTGATGTACCTGAACTAGTGGCTTCCCCTGTTACTGGCAGACTCTGTTGGGGCAGTTTAGGCTGCCCAGCATAGGTTCCTTTAGACCCATGAGTAGAACTCAGGGAGATCTTTCACACTGGCCAATGGATATCCCTTTCCTGTGCATTGATGCCCTGCATGCTAGGTATAGGTCTTCCTTTTTTCCCAACTCATCTGTGGTCCTGCATTCCCTATCTGACAACGAGATCCTTCTGTCCTCAGGCAAAGTGCTAAGGGCTTGTTCCCTCATCAAACAGTCTGCTAGCCTTCAAAACAGTGACCTGACACCCACTCACTCATCTATGAAAATAGGTGCTTAAGTCAGCAATATATTCACACACACTTTCAACTGCCTTGAATATATGTCACAACACTTTTTTCTATAAGCTCAGGTGTTAACTTAAAACACTCTAATAAACAATTTAAGCAATCAGTATCAGACAATTTAGAAATAGCAGTTACAGCTTTACCATGGAGTAAGGGAGTCAGGAACCGTACCCAGAGCCCTTAGTCAACATTATACTGTTTACAAGCCCTTTCAAACATATGAATAAAACTATCAAAATTATCACCCTCTGTAGACTGTAGAAGAAATCTACTGACCTTTGTTGTTTCTGGAGTTCAGTTACTCCCTTCCCCATTACCTCCATTACCCTGACAAAGAGTCAGCATCTTCTTTTCATGTTGTCTCTTCCTCTCATTTTCTTCAGCTATATGATATCTCAGTCTCTCTGCTGATTCTAATTCCATTTGTTTCTCCTGCCTCAGTCTCTCTGCTGATTACAGTTCCAAATCTTTGGCCTCTGGCTCAAGTCTCTTTAACTCCAGACAGATTTTTAAGTCCTCTATGGGAAGGTTGAACTGTCCATTTTCTGAGAGTTGTACATCCACAAGGCCAGTTTGGTTGTCCTCCTGGTTGTTGGTCTGTGATGTAGCTATGACCAAGGCTGCAATCATTACTGCTTAAGTCAGGTTGGCATGCACCAGTTCTTTGGCTTGGCACATCTCAGCCAACTGGCTCGTTGTCAGCTTGCCATAGTCCCCTGCTGACACCCTTGCCTGCTCTCCCTGAAAAACTAAGCTAACAAAAATAAATAAAACTATTGTGCTGTGAAACTCTGAATGTTCACTGTGTGGCTGATTGAGAGTACAAACAACTTCGTTAGTGACCACTGTTTACAGGCTACAGGAATTCAATAGCCACACCACTGAATCTTAATATGTGGATATCCCACCACTGCCAACCAATATATGTGATGCCCCACCTCTATCCCAGTAATCAAAGACCCTCATTCCTCACCACTAGTATCAATGGGGGATGTACATTGGGTGGATTACAGCTACACACACAGTATTTCCAGATGCAGCTCACTGCATCATATGCAATTTCCATTAAGAGCACACAGAGACCACAGTCAGTCCGGGGCTGCTTTCTCCCTCTTTCTCCAGATCCCCACTAAGACTCCCCACTGGCACAGCTATAGAGTTGAGATCTCAGCTGAGTGGCCAAGCCAAGACCTCCAACACCTTCTCTGTCCAACTGGTACTTTGTGTCCCTGCCCAAGTAGCTGACACACACTCTCCTGGAGATTTGTTTTACACATACACACCTGGGAAAGGCTGGCACAGGTTTACTAGTGACGCCCCCTTCTGCCCAGACTATAAGGTAGTTATTTCTGCCAACAGACACATCTTTATCAGCTACTTTAAGGCCCTTAACAAAGGATTTCCAATATTACTGTGTAATGTTACTATCAATACAAATGATAGTTTGACCAAGAGCAAGGCTAGTAGGAGTGGCCTACACAGTGTCACCAAATAAATATGCAAGTACTCTCAGAACTTAAACATGTCTCTACACAGATCAGCCACAATGAAAGTTTTAAATATATTTAATAATAAAAGAACAAGAAAATACTCAGTATATAGTTACAGTTACATCAGAGTTCAGAATCACAGCACATTGCAGGACAGTCTCAAATAAAGAAACACATCTAAGCTAAACTTTGCTATATCCCTGACTGTATCTAAGAACATTACTAAACCCTAATAACTTACTTCAGAGCAAGTAAGGCATATGTGGTGAGTGGATCTTGATGTTGTCAGGTCCAAGACAAAATACAGAATACAGTCTCTCACTAAGAGACTTCCCAAATTAATATCTCAAATATTACTGCTGGGATAGCTTGAGGAATGGCATCATCTGACCCTATCCCAGGTGAAAACCCCCACTGACGCAGCTGGTAGCATTTAGCATCTACCTGTGAAAATAAGGTCTATATTAATACATTGAAGTTTCACAACTTCAAATGTTCTAATATCAACCCCTATTCAGCGAACGCTAACAACATCAAACATGCAGAACAGCAAATTTTTTCCTAGGGAAAAAAATTGCTGTTCCGAAACACATACACACAACACAAGCACACTAAACAAACAGCAATCCACACACATACACCTAAAATCTTACATCTAACCCTACACTAAACTGTACATACACCACTAACTATCCACTTACCTTAACCCAAACCCTAACCCTAAGGTCCGTCACTATCGCACACTCACCTCACCCATGCCCTAACCCTAACTCACCTAACCCGTTCTAACCCTCACGTCCACACAATCGCACACTTACCTGACCCATGCCCTAATCCTAACTCACCTAACCTGCCCTAACCCTCACGTCCACACAATCGCATACTTACCTGACCTTCGCCCTAACCTTAACTCACCTAACCTGCACCCAATCGCACACTTACCTGAACCTGACCCATAACTTTCCACCACAGTGCCGAAAATAGCAAAACAACAGAAACGGACAACCAAATTCTTTCCCTAGGAAAATATTTGGTTTTCTGCAGCTTCGCTATTTTCAGAGTTTGCTGAATAGGGGTCGATATTAGAACATTCGAAGTTGTGAAACTTCGATGTTCTAATATAGACCCCGAAAATATGTAGACAAGGGCTTTTCTTAGATCTAAAGCAGATCCAGGAAGTCATAAAACAATAAAACACTTCCAAGACAATACAGAAATTTTCTAGTTCTAGACATTGTGTCTGTTACTGCACTGAAACTAAAAGATAACATCCTTTTATTCCGTGGCCATAGGGTAATTTAATTTCAGCTATTTTTCTGAAGTTAATCTCTCGTCTTCCAGTTTCCATTGTTAACACATATACAGCTAAACAGTTACAGTAGTGCAGGTGCACTTCTGTTCTAATCCATTAGGGCATGCTGTTGTTACATCTTTAAACAGTTCTTTGTAAATCACCTCTTCAGTACACACATCTGTACAAACCATCTTATATGCCATACAGTTCTATTAGATTTGTAACACAAGCATATGAATCATGCTGATATTCACAAATGACATATAATTATTTACAAAATTCCAGATAGCTGGATTAGCAGTGTCTCCTTTCATGACACTTCTAATTAACACATGAGTCACTTTTACGTGTGTATAACCAGTCATACAAGGGAGCCTGGTGAGGGTGCATTTGAGACAGCCCTCCAAACTTGTAGCAATTTAAAGTGTGATTCAAGATAGGGTTTGTAGCATAGCTCTCAGCTTGTTAACTAAAAAATCAGGGTTCAAAGCCAAAAATAATGTGAAAACAAAGGCCCAAAATCAGGGCCATTTTTTTAAATATTACTCTAATTCACTTAAAAAGTTAATAGAACAATAGTTTTTAACATGCACACAACATGCATTTTCTGAACAATAAGAACTATGAAATGCTAATGTCTGGCTTTATTGACTTGACTGACTGTCTATGATCCTCAGTGAATGACCATAAAATAAAAAAAAATAAAAAAAAATATGTGAGTCAGGACAAATAATATGAGGCAAAATCAAGGACGTTCTTCAAAATCAGGGTCAATTTAAAAACATGGTTTACAAGTATAGATGTACCTTTCATGCATGGGCTGATTAGGGTTAATTTTACTTCTAGTGCATTCCCACACCGAGGTAGTATCCGTATCAAATACATTGGAGGTGTTATTCCTAGAGGATATGTGAAAGAAAGGGCTCAGTTGTATCCCTCATTGTCTCAGTGCTTTAATTTACTTTAAAGCTTTTGATGAAACATACTTCTATGAGGTCTTATAGCTGGATATATTATATAATCAGGCTCCCTGAGATAATGATGGTGACCATTTCTAATTAGATAAAGAAAAATGATTACATATATTATGTGAGGCTTGTTGCTGATCAGCACAGTCAATGTTCTACCCCTGTATCAGGATGCCCAAACTTCCCAGTTCTATGTGAGGACAAAAATTGCAATCACCACATGGGTCGGTACCTGCTCTAGCCGCAAGTCTATTATTAACTTGTGAATGGCATAGCATCCTTTTTAAATTGCATTTTTTCTTATACCTAAATTTAGGTTTCCTACCAATGATGTTACCAATATGTGGATCTGTCAAAAGAACACTCCAATGTTTGTTAAAAATGAAGCAGGTACTAACCCATGTGGTGATTGCAATTTTTGTCCTCACATAGATAGAACTGGGAAGTTTGTGCATCCTGATACAGGGGTAGAACATACCTTCAACTGTTCAGCGAATTGCAATACCCAACATGTGGTCTACCTTGCTGTCTGTGTAGCCTGTCATTCGTTTTATATAGGAAAGACAGATAGGTATTTTAAGAATAGGATCAGGGAGCATATCTATAATATTAGAACGGGTTTGGTTACTAATGCCCTAGCAAAGCATGTTATTTTGATAGGACATGAACATACTTTCAAATTTATGGTAGTTGAGGTTATCCTACCAAATATAAGGGGAGGAAATGTTAGAAGTGTTACTGAGGAGAAGGAAGTTAAGTGTATCATGCATTTAAGAGCCGACATGGGTAAGGGATTAAATGAGAGGGCCTCGATTAGACCCTTTCTTAAATCCAAGAGTATGCGTGTTAGGTAATTTTTAAAAGTTTATATTTAATTTTATAGACATGGTCTAGGAGTTTTAGTATAGTTATTTGATATTAGTGACATTTTTTATTGATGACAGTAATCCTTATTGCTGCGTTTATTTTGTATTTTTATTATTTTTACTCTTGTACAATTATGTATTCTTTGTACAAATGTATTTCATTGCTTGTATGCATGCATTTTGTATAGTAAGCCGTATGTGTGTTAGCTGTTAGTTCGGTCCCTTTAAAATGGAATCACTGTTTAGAGTAATTATGATGTCATGATTAGTCTAGTAAAAAGTATTTAAGGGCTTATTAATTAATAGCACAAATTTAATGGTCGGAGGAAGCTGAATTGTGAAAGCGCTTACCGATTGTGTGCACGTATTAAACTTGCTTTTATTGGGATATACTTCGTCTTGTTTGACTCAAATTGAGCTGTCTGACTCGAATTGAACTGCACGGTTGTTACTGCTGCTACATATCTTGTCGCTATCTTACTTCTAGAAGAACCATAACTGAAACATAAGCATATTTCTTCCAATATCTTAAGTCCGTAGTTGGTAGGTGGCCTTTCCTTAATTAGACAGAACAGAAGAAAAGTGATTTGTAGCATATCAATTCATGATCAGTAAAGTAAGAGAAAAGATAAAAAGATGGGCAGGTTGTCTAATGCTTCTGGAATAATGAGGACTAAAGGTATGAGTTCTTCCACAGACCATATTTGCACTCAGATTTATGAGTTAAGTCATAATAAATAGCAGATCTAAGATGAAAACAACAGTAACTAGACCCAAGCCCCACAAGGTGAAAAAAAGTTAAACCACCTGTATTGTCTCCTTAACTAATACGTCACAGTATAACAGAGAGAACATCTCTGAAGCATAACTTAATGAAAAAGGTTATATTATAGGTGATAAAATTCCATTAACACAAGAAACGTGCAAATGTAAGCATTTAAAACTAATTAAGCTGCAAACAATAGTACATGAAATATGGACACAACAAATGGGCTAAAACAGTAACATCAAGATCAAACAATTTTGAAAGGATTTCTCTGACAAAAGTTATTCCTAGTTTTTCATAAGTAAAATTTGCTTTGATGCTCCACACAGTTAACAGTATTATTGAGTAACCAGATTTCATTGCACAATTTCTGTTTTTGCAACCTGTCTGCCAGCTGACTGTCATTCCTTTATGACCTGTGTAGCCCATTCTTTCCTCACAGGTGTGAGAGACATCATCTATGAGATTAGGGACAGTCACTGAGCCATCATGCAAACAGATGTCAGGGTTTCCCTCTGGCTCCAGGCATTCTTTATTCCTTTCAACAGCTTGCAAGGGATGCTAGTACTGCCAGTGTATGGGGGGGGGGGGGGGGGGCATGTGAGCTTCCTTGTGCAACTGCCCCTTGGCCTACACAACTATACCACAGCAGCAGCACTTCCCTCTGTCATGGTCTCCACAGGATTCACCACCCAGAGACCCCACTGGCTTTCACCCAAATCGCGAGCCAAGCCACCTCCCTCTAGGCTTGCTACCTATCTCTTTTTACTCTGTATAGTCCCTGTTTGTGCAGTTGTGTCTTGTAAAAAATATGAAAAAATAGCAAATATCCTGAGATTTTAGGACAAAAAATATTTCTTAAATTTCTGGGAGTAGTTGCATATAACGCTTACTTTGTATCTGTAACGCCTTAACATGATATGAAAGAAGAAACATTGCAAAATTCTTTAAAAGTGACCTTTTATTTTGTCAACAGATTGAAGTTCAGTCCTTTCTACTAGTTGGAGGTATGACTTGTCCTGCAAGAATATGTGTTTCCATTAAAAGGCCCTACTCTGGGCATATCAAAAGGTGACAACATCCACCCTCCCTGACCCCAGCATGGATGCATGAACCATATGATGTTCACTCCCATTATCCTGCCCTTCTCACTCCAGCTTCTGTGCCAGCTAATCAAACACAGGTTACCTAGGTCACAGTTAGTCTTTATCTCTGTGTGCCATAGGAGAAAAAGCAGGTAGAGCACAAAATGTCTAATTTACTCTTTAACAAACTGGTCCATCTAATGGATGTACACAATTAACAGCTAGCTCAGCTGGGCATGCATACCCTGAAAGGCTATATGTTTCCTACAACTCAAGGAATGTACCATTATGAAAAGTAAGCCAAGGATGAAACCAAACTCTGTTTCCTCTGGTTTAAAATAATACCTAGGGAATATCTTCTACCATTTTCCTCACCAAATTCTAGACATTACTTACAAGTCTCTGTGAGCTTCACAGATGATATAGGTGCACATATGAAACTGTCTGCATATTATCTATACAGACCAACACTTGCTTATATCTCCCTCTTCAATTTGTCTCATGGTTATGCAAAACTTCTGTATTAATGTTAACTTGCTTACCTGACTAAACTGGAAGGGAAGGCAGGGTCCTTCACACAGGCTTTTATGATAGACCAGATACTTAAGGGTGCATCGTCATGGAGGATAAGATATGGTCAGGATTAGAGGCTAGTATCGTAAAATGACACATCATGCTTTCTGCAGTCTTGAAAATGTAGTACTTGTTATTAGCGCCACTCAAGGGAGTACTTGACCTGGCTAAAATCAACAAAATAAAACATATCTATGGGATTCTGTACCATAAGGGAACCACATCCAACTAAGGGGTCAACCAATATAATGAATGAGATTGCATATCAAAGGTGTAAACACAGTTTCTGACATACTGCAGCACACTGATGATAAAACCCTCCTGTACCCTCAAAGAGAAATGTGGCCTACAGAAAAGGGTTTTCTGCTATTATCTTAATTTTAGAACAGTTTAAAAAAGCTCATAAGCATGACCCTCCCACCCCTCCATCTGTAGTTATCCTTAGTATAACCCACCTTCTACTGGAAAGTTCAGGTCTGAAAGCATCTCAGCCTTTCCAAATGTTGGCCTTCCAAGAGCCAATAGTCACAAACAAGTATTAATAAATATACTCACTTATGAAGGGAATGCAAACAGTGGTTATTTTTTGAGCTCTACTTCCATTCCACCTAGTCATCCATAAACAGATGTTAAGCAGAATTTCCAGAAATGAATGAAGATAAATCAGATTATACTATGTTACATGTGTTTTGTGGCTACCATTATTAAGTGCCTTTAACATTGTAGTTGTGCTCCATCCCTTCCCCTGTTACTCTTTCTCCACCTGCCTCAAGTCCTCTTAAATCCCTGTGTAAATTCCCACCCAACCAGCCATTAATAGATTCATAGGCAGTTATTAGGCAGACAGTCCTGAGGACAATTGAGAAGCCTAACCCTTTTACAACAGTTGAGTTATAATGCATTCAGTATCCCTGTAAAGGAGAGCTATACTACATACCCCAGAGGTGAATTTGCAATTATCCATGCTATCATCGAGTTTGGTTTTGAAGATAGCTAAAGAGTTGCTTTGTTTGAAACATAAAGGGAATCTGTTCCTTAGGTAGGAAGTATGCTGGGCTACATAGTTATCATGTCCTGAGGTCTCTTTTATGTGTCAATGAAGATGAAGATATTGGTGCAAGTATTAGTGGCGTCGTTACTTTTGTGCGGAAGATGGAGGTCTAGTAGAGCAGAATCCTTTATAGCGCAGAAGACCAGGCAGAGGTTACTAAACTGGAGCCTGTGCAAAATAGAGCACAAAAAACAGGGCTTTTAGTCTACCTACATAGTTTAAAAAGTTTATTCTGGAAATTTTCTTCAATAAAAATCTTTGGGGTCCATCTAGTGAGGTAAAGAGAAGATGATTTGGAATTCAGTACATCGGAGTCAGCATTTTTATCATGTTACTCTTGCTAAACTATTATTTGTGGATTATGATAATTCAAGGTCTCATTATGTTAAGAACACTGATATTATTGTTTTTCTTGTTCCATGGCCTTAAATGATGGATAGATGCTCCTAGGTTCTTCACCACACAGTTAGATCTTTAGCAGATTGTTTTCAAAAATCTAAAGTACTGGTTATGGCTTAAAGCTGGACAAGCAAATTGGTTTAATTCATAGCTATCCCATTTTTTATGTTTTCTTGCAGATATTTGTAAATATCTGTATATACTTGTAAATTCCTTTTCTTGTCTTTTCAAAGTTTTTCTAATGCCTATTAGCCATAAGATATTGATTTTAAAATAGTTTAATTGAATAATTGACTAAAAATTTCTTGCTATAAAATTGTTTTTTTTGTTGTACTTCTTGTATATTTGGCTGCTACCTTTCACAATTTCATTAAATCTTGCATATACATCAAATAAACAACACTATACTTCTTGGCATTGAGTTTGAACCCATGGTTATTACACCAGGCATTGTTTGGTTCAGCATTCTGGGATTATAAGAATTTCAGCAGGGGAGTTCACCATGGCACAATAACCCAGTCATTTACAAACTTGTTTGCCAAAAGCACTTTAATATGTGCTTTCACATCAGAGAAGCAGATGCCAAAAAGGAGGAGGCCAAGGACTGAGCCCTGTGTGTGTGTGTGTGTGTGTGTGTGTGTGTGTGTGTGTGTGTGTGTGTGTGTGTGTGTGTGTGTGTGTGTGTGTGTGTGTGTGTGTGTGTGTGTGTGTGTTGAAGGTATGCTGCCAGCCTTATTGTCCGGATTTTGCCCGTAAGCCAGTTGGCAGTTAAGTAGATGACATGTGGATTAATGTTCACATGGCTGAGCATGTGAATGATACCTGACTGAAGAATGGTGTCAAAGGCTTTAGCCAGATCTAGATAGTCAAAGTGTTTGGTCTGTCCCTTGCCCAGGGCCTCAGTAACCCTTTCAAAGAAATCAATTAGACTGAGTAGACAATATCTTCCTTTCACAAAGCCATCTTGATTTGGGTCAAGGGATAGCAGGTCATCAGTTTCATTATTTATAAGTTCAGTGATGATGCATTCCATGACCTTGTAAATGATAATAATGAGACTTGGGTGTCTAAAATGACCAGGATCTGTGTTGCAGTCACCTTTATGCAATGGTACAACTATGCAACAAGTGCAGTGACTTAGACTGAGCAGGTCTGAAGAGGCTGGGCTAACCTATACATAACACTTACAAATCAGAATATGGTGATGCTATTGAGGCCTATGATGCTACGGTCCAGAGTTTTTTTTTCCAAATGTATATAATACCAGAACAATCTACAACCTTCTATGTGAAGAAGTACTTTTAGAAAAACAGAGGACCCTTAGTACCTACAGACTGTTGTTTGAGCCTCTCTTCCATCCTCTTTTCTTCTTCTTCAGGATGACTCCATCAAATCTAACAGAGTCATTTCCCTGTGTTATGCTCTGTAGAGAGGACAGCTCCAACACCAAATGCCTTTAATCATATCCCTTCTTCTCCACCTGAGCACCTTTCTGGTGTTTTTTTTTTTGTCTAGACTCCTATCAGCATGATGGCCTTTTCCTTGTATGACCTCCAGAACTGCACACAATAATCTAACCACTTCTCAGCAATTGATGCTCATTAGTTCTTTGTTTCTTTAATCAATCGCTTTAAGTGTACAACCCAGAATTCAGGTGGCTGCTACCTTTCCCATCTCACTCTGTTCCTGTAGATCCAATCTACATGTAGCCATCACTCCCAAGTCCTTTGCCTGCTGTGCCATCATCAGTTCTACTTCTATCTGGCTGATACTTCACACCAGGGCTTGTGTGGTCCAAGTACATTACTTAACATTTTTCTGCTGTCAACTTCAGCTGCTTTGTTTCTTTTAGGTCAGCATTTCCAAATCCTCATTATGATTTGTCCCCAACCCTCGCCACCCCCCACCCATCCATCCTTCATAATGAATCTATTTTTCTGCCATCAGCAAAGATGCTGATCATCTTCAGCCTTCCCTCAGATTTGTCTAAAACTAAACACAGTAAAGATCATTGTACCCAAGACGAACACCTGGGATACTCCACTGGTCAGTTTTCTTATTCCAGACATCATTCCATTCACCATAACTCCCAGCATCTACCATCAAATCATACAGCAATCCAGTTTCTCAGTCTAGGCCATACCCCAGTCTCTCCAGTTTTTCTATCTGACTTCTATGTGGAAAGCCTTGGCTAAATCCAGGTATATCTCTCTGACTGGTAATTCCTTGTCAAGTTCACCTGTAACCAAGTCATACAAGTGGTCAAAGTTGACTGACAGTTTCTTCTGGCCATGAACCTGTGTTAGTTGCTGGCCTAAAAGCTGTTGTCCTCTAGGAAGAATTTCCCTCATGATTCTCTTCTCTGCTACTGTAGTTATACTAATAGGCCTGTAGTTCCCTGGATGTCTCCTTCTCACCATCCCCTTGTACAAGGGTGCCACACTTGCTGTCCTCCATTCCTTATGCACTTCAGTAATGGCTAGTGATCTGCTAAAGATCTCTGTCAGGGAGATCTTTCATGCTGGCCAAATTCCTGAGGGCTTCTCATGGTAGCCCATCTGATACTTATGCATTACCTTCATTATGGTTATCCAAATCACTCTGTACCACCTCTTTTTCCTTCCTAATGTCATTCCCTCTGTCTTTTCCACTCTATCCTACATTGCCCTTTTCTTTGTTTTCCTTCTGAAGACTGATGCAAACTATTCCATGCATTTGCTTGCTTTTTTTCCATTCTTCTGTGATGTCTCTCCCTTCTTTGCTCAGCTTATCCAAGTCTGTCTTTCCTTCATCCTTTATGCTATATACCTTATAAAGCCCTAGCTCCTCTTTCTGACAATTCTGCAAACTTGCTTTCAACCTCAACACCTTTGTTTCCCTTTAGTGAGCATTGTCCCTCCTCCAACTCCCCACCTGCTCCTTTCAAGTTCTTGTAAGTCATATCTTTTGCACTGATAGTAGTCTTTATATTCTTAGTCATATTGACCTTCTCCTTTCTCTTCCTTGACAGTTGTTCATTGCCCTGAGTATTTCATCACTGGCATGTTACCATAGTCCTGGGTACTGTATCTCTGACCCATTCCCATAACCTCTTCACTCCCTCACTTTGTTCCAGGTCTATTAAGTCATTGTTGAAACCTTCCCCAGCTCAGGATAAGCCACTCTCTTCAAATCCACACCATTTTATTTTTTATTTCCCATCATTGCCTTTGCTTTAAACCATAGAGTGGTGATCGCTTTCAGGTAGTAATACTTCACCTCTACATCCCTACATCCAGAATTTTATTTTTTGTGTTATAGTCCTGCACCAGTTGACTGAAGCACTCAGTATGAAATCTCACACTGTCTCAACCCTAGAGCATGGCATCTCTGCTCCTTAAAGATTTAGATCTTCATGTGTATTACCTTCTTCATCCTTCCTCCTTCCTCAGTTCTTTATTCTCTATCCACCAATCTCTCATCTTCGTGTGTTTGGGAGATGACAAACTACATAGACACTGAGAGTTGTGGAAACTGCCAAAGTCTTAGAAACAAGCTTCTCATCAAAAGGGAAGAAAAAAAGCTTTTATCTAAATTCTTCTTAAATAATTTAGGTTGCACTTATAGTGACCTGTGTGGTAATACTTTTTTGTACTTTTCAGAATTCCATGTTTTAGCCAAAAAAGTTATCTGTTTGCATTTTACAATGTTCTGAGACTTCTGTCTTGTGGCTTCATTTGCAGTTGTGGAAAGGTTGTGTATTTCAGCAAGATTTTAGCATTGTTTATACATTATACTGCACTTCTATATCCATAAATATAATCACTTGTAAAAGCTAGGTGTTTGTATATAAAAACCCTGTTGGGGCCTTAATCTTGTAGCTTCATTCACATTTGCGGCAGAACTGTAAACTACTGCCAGATTTGAGCATCATTTGGTCATTTATTGCAACAATTTTTTCTGTTGCTTCCATAAACAGCAATACTGATAAATTTCTGCATAGTCTGGCGCTTCATTCTGGGGGGGGGGGGTGTTGCAGTAGTGGCAGCACTGTGAATTTTGCTCCAGAATTTGTGTTTCAGTACTTTTTATGCTAGTTATATTCCACTTTTGTTGCTAGAGTCTTCTGCTTATCATTTAAATGGTTAAAGTTGCATTCCACCATCTTTCTGTTTACTTTGTAATTGTTTTCCCTTTTATGTGCCTGCCCCAGCCCCCACTGAGACATTAAGCTAAAGTTTCTGAAATTCTAATCGTAAGACTAGAGCTCCAATATTGGATCCCTCTCTAGGAAGTCAGCTTCTTGCAGTTTGAATTTTTCCCAACTCTCCCACCCTTTCCTGTCTTTCCTGTTTGTCCTTTTAAAAGGCTGTGCCTCTGGCTTCTGGTCCTTATGGTAATCTGACTTCCAAGTCCCTCCCCTCCTCCCTCCTTTCCCTCTTTCATTGCCCTGTGCAGATGCAAATGCCCAGATTATAAAATTCATTTATAAAACTACCATTAGAACTGAAACATGTAACCTAGTGTGTCTAAAACAGAGTTATTGTGCAGAAACAAGTTTAGGGTATTTAGTCTGCATAATAAACAGCACTACTATCAAGTCTTAGCTCAATCTAACCTAGTCTACTGCCAAACCCCAGAGACCTCCTAAGGAGACCTCTTTACAACACAATCCACAACCTACAGTAGTCCACCCAAATTTTGGTCCAGACAACATAGATATGCAATTTCCAAATATCTATGTATTCAGCTTGGTGGGTATGGGCATCAGAAGACAATTGTCCCATGTTCACAGACAACCATTTAATCCTTAAAGAAACAAACATAGTATACAAGAGATACACATACACAATTTCATTAGAGGCAAAAATCTCACATACACTCAAGGCTGTCAAGAACACACACATTCACCACACACATGGACAACTTATGCTGAGGCACTAAAATCAATCTTCACAAACCTCAAAGACTGCCTAAGCCTATAAATGGCAATGCCTATCCTCAGCAACCAGTAAAGGACTCACCAAAAACAACACCAAACACCACACATGCAGTTACAGCAAGTGAAGTCCCAACAGCAAAGCCCATAAGGCAAGCAAACACATTACCCAGGACTCTTGCCAAAGGGGACTACATTGTATGGCACACAGATACCTCATTCACCAGACTGAAGAAGAAGATAATGGTCAGTTGCTTATCTGGAGCCAGGATCCACAAAGATACATATGCACTAAAGTCACTACACCACAGGTACCAATATGATTTTATCATAGTTCATGTGAGCATTAATGATTTAGGACATACTTCCTGGATTATATGAAGAGAGACTTTATTGATATCTCTGAATGTGTATAATTGTACATAATGAACAAAAGATAATTGACTTCAATAATTGGCTTTGTTTCTGGTATCTTTCTGGGGGATTCAATATTTTTCAGAATGGAAAGACATGGTAAACAAACCATGTTGTTTTGCAAAGGATAGTCAGCACTTGTTTCCCCTGTGCTTCCAGGTATTAGCTAGCACTTTATCCTTACCCTTACAGCTTTTTTAGGCAATGCCATATTGAAAAACCTACCAACATATGAAATAAAACCCAAAGAAACCTAAAGGTGTTCTTGCGCAATGCTAGTAGCCTAAACAAGAAATTCCACATCTTACATGCTCTCCTCATTCTGGAGAATATAGACATATGTGCCATTACTGAGACATGGTTTAAATCCAGAGAAAGTACTCTGGCATGGCTAAAATCAGGAGGTGCAAGTCCCACAATATAAGAGCTCTCTAATTCAACTAAAGAGGAAACTAAGAAGACTAATTAAATCCAACAAGGCCAATTACAAGATCAAGATAGCCTCACAGGCTAAAGACAATCACATGACATATAGCTATGTCCGTAACCACCAACGCAGCATACAGCAGTGTGCCAAACTGTGGTGGCACCTCCACTGACCAGACTGACATAGCAAATATGCTGGCTGACAAATTCAGCTCAGTCTTCATCCCACACTCCCCCCTGCCTCACCCCCATAAAATATGTACTAGCATAACTCACCCCAAGTGTTAGCAAGGAGGAGGTCCTGCTGGCACTCACTAAGGCCAAAAGCCCAGCCTCACTGGGCTCTGACAATATCCTGGAATGTCTACTAAATAGCTTGAAACATGAGCTATAAGGACCACTTGAGTCACTTTTCAGCTATACATTCAAAAAAGGCTTTGTACTTCAAGAATGTAGGACTGCAGTGGTTATCCCACTTCACAAGGGTAGACCATTATCCACCCTCAGAAACTACAGACCTATTTGTCTAACTAGTCTAATATGCAAAGCCATGGAATGAATTATGGGTTCATAGGTTCATATGTGTATGCTAGGCTAATGACTGCTATGGGCCTTAAAAGGCTAAGCCTATAACCCAAACATAACCCACAAATTTCAATTTGATTTATATTTGATTTATAGGTGGTGATTTACTTACTGCCTCTCTCCATTAGAGACATAGAAGCCAGACCGGGGTGAATTTCCAATTACCCATAAGTTTTAGCCAATTTCCATTTCAAAGATGAGAATCAGACTTTATATCTTGTGAGTATAAGGTAAATACTTTAACCATTATACCAATCCCCAACCTCTTTATCGTGGAAATGATCAAGAAAGGCATAGACAACCTTGAGACAGTAGACCCAACTCATTTGGCTTTATCAAGGGGAAGTCATGCCTACTAAACCTGGTGGACTTCTTTGAGAAGGTAGCCAAAGCAATGGATGAGGGGAAAAAGATGCATAGCACTAACCTGGACTTGGCTAAGGCACAATACCTCTCTCAGGTATATTTGACAAATTCACTGAACTTAGCAAGAACCCCTACATAACTCACTGGATTGCCAGCTGGCTCACAGACATGATCCAGAAAGTCAAGATTAGTGAGATCACCTCCACTAAGAGACCACTAACCAGTGGGGTACCTCAGACCTCTGTGCTGACACCCCCTCCTATTTAGCATCTACTTCTCGGAGGTAAAGGCTATTGTCAAGGGCCCTTGTCTAACCAAGTTTGCAGATGGCTGCAAATTAGAGACTATTATAGAGTCGCCCAATGACACAAACATCTTACAAGAGGGTCTAACACAGATAAATGACTGATGCCAAAGTCAGGCATTGAAATTCAATGCCAAGAAATACATTATAATGCCTTTTGGGAAAATGGCCACCCAAGCTAAGTACTCCATCAATAAAACACTCAAAGAGTTAACCCAGTAGTCAGGGATCTGGAAATATATGCAGACAGTAATCTGGCATTTGACCAAATTGTGGCCGAGTTAGTGAAGAAATCATTCTACGTCCCCCAATTTATAAGTAAGGGCATGGCATCCAAGTCCAATGAAGTCATAGTTCCACTATATTTTGCACTTATCAGACCTATCATTGAGTATGATGACCCCTTTGGCATGTATTTGACCAGATATATGCAAATGTTGGAATACCCACTAACATTTCTTGCCAGAAGACTCCAGGGTTTAAATATACTATCCTTTACAGATCACCTTAAAGCCCTATCTCTATACTCTGTCCCCTACAGGTTACTCAAAGGTGATCTATATCTATTATACAAGGCATCCTTGAATCCAGCTGTGCTGGACCTTTTGCAAATCCACAAAATGCACAGCATCAGAACCACTAAATCCAAGAATTTAAATTTTACTTGTGACATAAGTAGGGCATGTTAGCAAGACAGATTTGTCTCAGAAGATCTCTGTGCTCTTGAACAGGATCCCCATTCACATGAAGCAGAGTCCATCTCTAATCATAAATAAATGTAATTATGACCAATGAATGGGAAATTGTAAATTCACCCTAGGTCTGCCCCCACATCTCTGATAGACAGAGGCCAACAGTAACTGTCCCCAAACTAACATACCCCTCACATAACCTTTAGAAACTTCTTAACTAACATACCCCATTCCTAGTAAATGCCTGTGATACATAGTGACACAATTGGGTTGGATTGCATAGCTAGGCTTATAAAGGCCTTGGTAGTTGTTAGCCTAGTATATATTTATGAAACTATGAATGCACCAGCAATTCTCCCTTTCCTCTTTCTTAACTGCCTCTGGACTTATCCAAGTTTTTGAACCCCTCCCTCCCTCTACCTTGCCTCTTTCACGACATGGTGATCCTGTTCTTCTGTGACCCCTTATTTGATATTCTTCTTTTAGTGGATCATTACTCTACCCCTAATCTTCACTTCTTTCTCATTCCTGAAAATACACCCAGGCGCTTCATTTCCCATTTCCTCTTATCACTGGCTGATGCATTTGTTTTTTATCCCCTTCTCAATTGGGTCTTCTGAATGGCTCAGTTTACTTCTCCCATCAACTCATTACTTCCTCTCTTGGAGTGGGAGATAGCCACCTTCAGGCCGGCAAGGGTCCAATAGCTCACCTGTTTCCTGTCTGGAGGACTGCATTAACCCATCTGCTCACTAGATTGGATGATTGCTGGTTGGTGTAGAGGTTGGATGCTGATTATCTACATGAGTTTGTAGATTACTTAAATGAAAATAAATGGGGAATTGAATTTATGGTCAATTATGACCCAAACAACATTATCTTTTTGGATGTTATGGTTGAGAGAAATCCAGACAACACACTTTCCACTCGAGTACACCGTAAATTTTCCCAATATAATTCTTTCCTCCACGCAACCAGCTATCATCCTCCCCATGTCTGCAATAATATTCCTAAGTCCCAATTTTTATGAGGGAAACACATCTGCTCTGATGAACATTCATATGAGCACTATAAACAAGATATTATTTCTAGATTTAAAGACAGGGGCTATCAAGCTGGTTATGTATATCCAGCTTCCAATACAGTTGACCACTTGGCCAGGGCTGATCTCCTTCAATACAAAGCCAAAATTGATCATGATAATTACACCATTAGATTTGTAACCACATATGGCAGGAATACCAATTCACTTATGCAAAGTGTTCTACGTCACTGGAATATGTTGCTGGCTGACCATACATTGTCTGATATTGTACCTGCCACATGTTCTTTTTCTTTTAGAAAAGGCAAGAATCTGGGATCTTATTTTAATCATTACAAATGCCATACATCATCTGACACATCCCTAACACAAACTACCCTAGTGTGGGATCAGTTGATTGGATGTTTTCTCTGTGGCCACTCTTCCTATTGTTCCAAAATTACTAAATCCAAAACTTTTAGCAGTAGCAACACTGTTCATGTTTTTGACATTACTTTTTTTGCCAACTGTCAGTCAGACTGGGTAATTTATTTAGCTATATGCCATTGTTTGGCATTCTATGTAGGGCAAACTTCACGTCCCCTGAGGTTCCGGATGGGGGAACATTTTTGTGATATAAAACACAAAAGGAACATGAATGACCTATATAAACATACATTAATACAGCCATCTGCCTCTTTTAACTTCATTATTATTGACAGAATTACAGCGCACAGATCCAATAAGGTGGGCTGGCATTATACTTTGAACCAGAAAGAGAAAAAGTGGATTATTAAATTAGGTGGATTGTTCCACCCTGGATTGAATGAGCATCTTTAATTGGATCATGTGATTTGGATTAAGATATATATTGGAAATGTTTGATGTTAACACTTTTACACTGAGGAAGGCTTAGAAGTTTTTTAGCCGAAACCGGTCTGTGTTACATGGTTATGGAGTTTTTACTACCAGCCTAATAAAGGATACTGATGCTACAGCTGCTGGTCTCTCTTTTCTGTTTTGCACTTTGCCTTGGTTTGAGTCCTTGCAGCCACCATACTTGCAGAGTTGTTTTGTGTTTGATGTTCTTCCACCCCCCCACCCAAAAAAAAAAAATATGCTGGATGTTCCTATCTCAAGCTCACCCAAAAATCAGATGGAGTTGTGGGCAGCAGCACAAACTCCAAGTGCTGTCTTTTGGTGAAGAATTGTATAGACCAACTGCTTTAGGCATCAGCTGTGTTGTTCAGTGTCCTCTAGATAATAGAAAATGGATCACAGACTGTGTGCCTTGTCAGGGCTAGCCAATCATTAGCATAAAAAATGGCTCTAGGTTAGGTCACATGGACTAATGTTGGCAAAAAATGGGCTTGGGTATTTGACAGTGATAAGTGGATTGCAGACCTGATTTACTCTGGCTGATGGCAGGGACCTATGCTAACAGTGGGAGGGGTTCATGGTCCACTATTGGCCATTGTGTGCCCACCATAAAGCCAGTGCCCAGTTGCCCAGCTTGGATTACCTGGGATAGCTCTGTTCAGCAAAAGCTGCATATAAATCCAATCAAATTGCCAAACAAGAAATAAGGATTGCTACACTCATTATAAGTTCACTGACAGTAAGGCAGCTTGGAAATGGATGACATGATGGTAAGGAGGAGGCCGGGCATACTATGTATCCAGGAGACAAGATGGAAGGTGGCAACAGAGCTAATTGGCCTGGGATCTAAAGTATACTACTCAGGGGAAGGGCAGACTAAAAATAGTGTAGGAATTATAGTGACGAGGGTGTCTTCAGAAGACAGTGGGGGATGTCATCAGAATTAGTAATAGGCTCGTGGCAATTAGACTACAGTGTAATTGTCATGATCTCAGTCCCACAGCAGGGTTATGATAATGAGGAAAAGAGTGCATTCAGACAGCAGCTGCAGGACCTAATAGATAAAGCAGGACAACATGAAGTGGTGTTGATAATGGGGGACCTGAATGCACATATTAGGACAAAGAGAACAGGGTATGATGACCACCAGGGTCCACATGGGTGGAGTAACAGGAATAAAGAAGGAGAGGCCATTCTAGACTTCTGCTAATAAAAGGGATGTTGATCAACCAACATGTATCCAGCAATATTATATCCCCTAGCTGTTTTGTTAAGTATTTGTTCCAGGGAATTTTTATTTATTAAGTCTAAGAATCTCTAGGCAAACCTGACTTTGGAGGTATAAGTGTTCCACTTTATTAAGAGATTGTTGAAATCACCCATTATAAAAACATTTCTGGTAATAGGTAATTTCTCAAGTACATTTAAGAATCTTGCATTGTCATTAAGGAATGTAGAGGATGTCCTTTACCAGACTATAAGTTGATAGTTTGTCTTCAGCAGGGTACGTTGGACTTCAGTGAGTTCAGTTTGTGTTTCTATGGGAATATGTTAAGAGGTGATGCAGTCCTTGACAAATATGGAAGCACCATGACTATTTCCATCTGGCCTGAATGCATGCAGGGTGCAAACTCAGGTATGGAGGGAATGCTGTTCTTTACATTGAAACCAAGTCTCAATAACTACACAAACATATATCTGTTCAAGTTGCAGGAGAACTTCAAAATCAGGCAATTTGCTTTTGAGGCTTCTGATACTGAGAAGAGACACATAAATAAAAATTGATATGTTCTGATTTAGGTTTGGAAATGGCTACACTGATATCTGCTATGTTAGGATATCCATTAGCCAGAAAAGGGTATTATAGGGAGAGCAAGGGCTTTAGCCAATTTGTAGAAGCCATCTATCCTTCGCATGAGACATTAAAGCGCGACCCCATCTGCTTGAGATGGTGGTAGCTCAAGTGGATGTAAAAAATCTGTGGCACTTATTGAAAAGAGTAGATGAAGTTACCTGATGCTCTGGCAAAATTTCCCCTAGTAGTATAAACAGCACCTCAGGTCTGCCCTAAAAAGAAGCTACTACCCTAGTAGGACCAAGCCAGTCACAAAGAATAAAAGAGTAAGTAAATAAGTGGTGCAGGCAATCCTCTGACAACCAAGTTGGACTTCCAATCATCTCTTCCTATATTGACACATACTTGACCTCCGGCTAGAATGACACCAATTTATAAGCCAATTATTGAAGTCAATCATCTTTTCATTGTATATAGGTATCATTCTTGGTGAGGAAAGGCTTTACTCAGGATCACTGCCTTCCTGTACTGGATACAGGGAAGTTGAGATCCAACATGTCTCTTCATGTCTGTCAAGGTTATACACCTCAAGTCATTCACACCCACATGAGCTACAACTAAGTCATAATCATATCTGACTGGTGAGGATTTTGGTGCCCTTGTGATGTCACAAATCCTGGCACTAGAAATACAACTAACTAACCCTGTGTTTGTCCAGTCTTGTGGATGTGGAGTCAGTGTCCCTGACTACTGATTTGCTTATTATTAAGACATTATTGTCTTTTTTTCATGGAATTTAAGGTATTAGATGGTTTGCAGGCTACTTCCAGGTGATCATTTACTTTGTATGAACATGTTGCTGATGTGGTAAGTGGATATTAGCTGAGACCTAGTCTTTCTAATCTTAGAAGGCTTCAGTGTTGACCTTTTACAACATCACCATTAAGTCCATTTAGTGTGGTTTGATGACATGTGAGTGGTAGTGTATAATGCCCACAGGTTGCTATATTGGGTGAGTGGGATGCCTCCAAACTGCATCGATATTTGCACCTCTCATGAACTGAATTATTTGTGCCAAATAGAAGTTTATTTTCTTAGAACATATGGCAGTTCCTACACTGCCTGAGAGTATAAGGCTGGCAACAAAAGGGATGCAAATAGATTAACTTTCCACCTTCTCCATCTGGGTTTTGGATTAAGTTTGGTCTAAGTGCCCGAGATATACTTTTTGTAGCTTGGCTGGGTATAGGATATAGAAAGAAGACTAAGCTAAGTGGGCGTACAAATAATTCTGAGCAGCTAAGAGTCGTTTAGTGCAGCCACTCACATGTTGTGGGAGAACAAATCAACCAATACAGCAACTGTTACACCAATAAGGAGTCTATGCTCAACTGGTAGCAATGCACTAACACTGAGAGGCACAGATCAGTGCAAGCACACTCAACATACACATAATACCATGCAATGAAATGCTCAACTAGCAACTGATAGCAACATCATGCAACAAAGTACAGCATTCAGCAATACAGCTATGCTAAAATTTTCTATGAGCACATTTGTCAAAGGCTAAATACAACACACGTTTGTCCATTCACTCTAAGAGTGACTACTGAAAATCACTAAATCAGCTGCTGTGCAGTGTCACCTAAATCAGTATAGTACAGAGGGCCACTTTGAACAAACTAGTGGTCAGCATAATTTGAACTCCCAAATCAACAGCAAATTACTGTCTCCTAAGATAATCCTTAGTAATGTTGTGTCCCTCAGATTAATACTTAATAGCCTTCTAATCCCAATACACCACCCCTTGTAGCTCACCAGTCAAAAAACTGGATAATATGGATATGCAATTTCATAACTTTTCTGTAGACTGCTTTGTGAATATGGCATCTTTAGGCAATGTAGCAGTTGTCCTATTTTTACCAAAAAAAAACACTTAATCCTTAAAGAAGCAGACAAACTAATGAGAAAGGTGTACTTACACAATGACACTAGAAGCTAAACTTTCGCATACAAGTGCACATCAGGTTTTTGAAACCACACACACAACCATCACTTCATGTAGTACATAACACACACACATAGACTAATGTATGCTGAGGCACTTAAAAGCAATCTTTCTAAACAATAAAGGTCACCTAGGCTGCCTGTTGGCAAAGCTATGACTCAGGAAGCCCAAAGGCACTCAGAAAAAACAACACCTAACTCCACACATACAGTCACTCTCAATGGACCCCCAAACACTAAGCCCTTAAGACAAGCAAATACACTTCCAGAGACTCTCGTAATAGAGGCTCCATTGTAAAATATACTGATGACCTTCTAACCAGGCTGAACAAGGAGAAAAAATGGTTAGTCTGGAGTCAGAATCCACCAAATCGCGCATGCACTCAAGTCAATATGCCATTAGGTACCAGTATGATTCCATCATAGTCCATGTAGCTGCAAATGACCTTACATGTACCTCCCTGGACTATATGAAGACAGAAACTATTGAGTTTTCAGACCATGTGTCTCAGGCTGGTATGAACCCAGCACTGAGCAGCATATTATCATCACTGAGGATGATTCCCCCCAGTATGACCAAAAAATGACTGATTTCAACAACTGGCTATCATTCTGGTGTCACTCTAAGTGGATCCCATATTTGTCAGCTATGGAGGACATGGTTAACAGACCATGTTGCCTTGCCAAGAATGCTTTGCACTTTTCCCCTGTAGGCTTTCGAATACTGGCTAAAACTTTATCTACCCCATAATGCCTTTTTTTTTAGACAATGCCAAATTGGCAAACCTACCAACATAGTAAAATGAACTTGATTAAACGTCAAGGTGTTACTGCTCAATGCCAGCAGCCTAAATAAAAAAACATCACTCCCTCCAAGTCCTCCTCATACTCAAGAATATAGAGAATGGTGCAGTTACTGAGGCATGATTTCAAGAGGGAAAAAGTACCCCGGCAATGCAAGGCTTCAGTGCCTCCCACACTTTTAGACCAGTAGCTGCACAGACAAGGGCTAAAGGTGAAGGTGTCTCAATATACATCAATAACAAGCATACCTCTAGGGTGGTCAAACAAGGATGATGCACTGGAGTTTCTCCATATGCAAATCACCAAAGACAAAATGTCATGCCATATCCTAGCCAGATATTTGTCATCCTCCTTGTCCAAAAAATCTCACAATGCATAGTTGGACCTAATGGAGGCACTTACCATCTAACCTAACACCCTACTCATGGGAGACTTTAATTACCCCTCTGTAGAATGAGAATCCTACATGGCCTGAAATCTATAGTCTCAGAGATTCCTGGACTTCAGAAATATAAACACCCTTGACCAAATAGTGAATACACCCACTTGAGGCTCCAGCACACTAGACATTATGCTCACAAATATGAGAGAACACTACACCTCTTCAGTGTCTCATCCTCCTTGGTAAGGTCAGGCCATAAAGCTGTCTCTTTTGAAATCAAAATCAACTCCATAATCCCATTAAAACTAATTAACAGTAAAGAAACATTCCAAGGCAAATTACCTTTCATTAAGTGATGGTTTCTCAAAATTCAATGCCCCTCTAAACCCAGAGAACACAGCAGCCTGTGCTGAATTGCTCTCAGAAACTCTCTCAGCTATGTCAATGGCTGCACAGAGGCTGCTGTGCCTATCAGAAGTAAACCCAGCACTAGCCACAGAAGCAAACTTCCCCGGCATCCCAAATTAAACTGGATATACAACAAAAGGAAAAATACGATGGCAAAAAATATGAAGGTAATTTCCATAAAGATAAAAGCTCTCTCTCTTCAAACTAAATAGGCAACCAAGAGGGCTAATTAGATCAGCAAAGCCAACTTTGAGGTTAAGATAACCTCTCAAGTGAAAGATAACCATAAGGACTTCTTCAGCTATGTCATAAACCTCAACGCAGCACAGACCAATGTGCTGAACTGAGGGTTAATGATGCCACATTAATTGAGCCTGGTGATAGCAGACAAGCTCAGTTTCAACTTCCCCCTCTCACCCCAACCATCCCACAAAAAACACCCTCAAATATAACCTCTCCAACTATAATTAGGGAGCATGAACTGGCTATGCTTGCTAAAGCCAAGACCACGGCCTCAGTGGGCCTCAGTAACATCCCAGGACACCTCCTGAACAGTCTAAAATATGACTTATCAGGACCCCTGGAGTCATTATTTAACTATAGTCTTAAAACAGGCTTTGTGCTGCATGAATGGAGGACTGCAATGGTCATCCCCATTCATATGGAAAGACCTTTAACAGATCCTGGAAACTATAGACCCATTAGTTTGACTAGTCATATTTGCAAAGCAATGGAAAAAATTATCATGAAAATTATCAACAAGAATATAGGAGACATCTACACACTGGATCCATCTCATTTTAGCTTTGTCAAAGGAAGGTCATGATTACTGAATTTGGTAGACTTCTCTGAAAAAGGTCACAAAGACAATGTATGAGGGGAAAAATGTGAATACGGCCTACCTTGGTCTAGCTAAAGCATTTGATACAATATCCCACTCAGGCATTGTCAACAAACTTATGGAACTAGGTATACACCCCTTTATAACATGTTGAATAGCTAGCTAGCTCATTGATAGGACCCAAGAATCAGTGAGGCCACCTCCACAAAGAGGCCAGTCACTAGTGGAGTCCACCAGGGTTCTGCGTTATGACCACTCATCTTTGGCATTTACTTCTGGGATGTCAAAGCCAACATCAAAGGCCTCTGACTAACCAAGTCTGCAGATGATTACAAGCTGGGAGCAGTCATTGAATGCCCCTAAGATGACTACACCCTTCATAAAGATATAACACAAACAAACACATGATGCCAAATTCATAGCTTAGAATTCAATATCAAGAAATGCATTATAATACCTTTTGGGAAGTCCACGTAATTACTTTATCAATAAAATACCCCTAAAAGTTGATTCACTGGTCAGGGATCTAGGAACTCATGTTGATAGTAACCTAGTCTTCTACCCACATCTGTCCAAGGTAGTAAGAAAATATTTCTGTGTTGCTCAACTTATAAAGAAAAGCATAGTATCTAGGTCCACAGAGGTCATCATATCACTGTACTCGGCCCTCATCAGACCCATCATAAAGTATAATGCCCCTTCAGTATGTACCTGACCAGACATATGCAGGAAATGGAATGTCCACAAACGTTCCTTACAAAAAGAATACAAAGAAACACAATGTCCTACAATGATTACCTCAAAGCCATGTCTCTTTATTTGATATCATACAGACTTCTGAGAGGTGATCTTTGCTTGGCATACAAAACATCCCTGCGCCCTCTTTGATGAACCTTTTGCATGTTTGCAAAACAAACAGCATCAGAACTACTAGATTAAAATACATAAATTTTGCTTGCAACATAAATAGGACATGTTGGAGAGACAGATATGTTTCTCAAAGTATTCCCATTTTGTGGAACAGGCTCCCTACCCATTTGAAGCAGAGTTCCTCCCTGTCCCTATTTATGTGCAACTTAAACTAATGGCTGGGTAATCAGAAATTTACCCCTGGTCTGGCACCTATTTCTGTGATGAACAGAGGCAGTCAGTAAATCACCCCCATATGAATTAAATCTGTTGGTCACATTTGGGTTGCACAGCTAGGCTTATAAAAGTCATTAGCCTCATATACACCTATGAGCCTATAAGGTGTTTCCCAAACACTGGCAAACAAAGTTGTACCCAAAGTTGTATGCAATATGCACTGAAATCAGCAAAAGCAGTTGTCACAGATGCAAAACAGCAATTAAAGTATTTACAACACACTTCCTTGGTGTTTGAAGGGACTGTAACATGGAGTCAAATCCTGTAAAAACAGGTCAAATCCTATTTGCTCAGATGCTCAGCAGCTCAGGTGACTGATGGAGTGGCAGGGAGGGATAGGACTACCTGTCCTGGGTGAGAGGGCATTTGTCACTAAAACTCCCTCAGGGGACATGTGGTTCAAAATGGCAAGTCATCCAGCAACCAGCATGGGAGGCAGGGAAGAGAAGTGGGTAGACCATATAAAGACCCCACCAGGATGAAAGTGGAAATGGCCAAGCAAGCAGGATGTCCTTAGGATACACAACCAGCCCCAGCAATATTGGAGTAAGTCCAGGTGTCAGTTATGAGACAAGCTGGTACATCAAGCATGGATGTGGGGCACTATGGGCCTGGCCGGTAATATGATGTCTCAAAAGGGACCAAAAAAGAAAATTAAAAAAAAAATAAAAAAGAATATTGTAACTTTTTGAGCGAACAAACAATTAAATATCATGCAACAAATGTACTAATATCAAACACTGGATAACAAGAGTTAGACTGTAAACGATAGCATTCCAATAGCCCTGAAGCTGTAAATGGAACTTATGATTCTTTAGGTATGGGCACTGTTTGTTTTCACATTGAATGGGTTGACCTTTAAAGTCCTTAGGTCCAGTCTTCCAAAGTTTAAATATAATAACCAGCACTGTGATTGCTAGCACCCTTAACTGCTCCCTAACCATTGTTCCTAGATGTGTCCATCCACTTTCTATACCTAACAGCCAAAAGTATATTTCTATTACTGGGTAGGTTTGTTCTTAGTTACCAGGAGAAGGCAGCATCAACTCGACACCAAAGATTCTGAATCATTCAACACTCACAAATCAGGTGACACCAGCTAGCTAGGAGGAGTATTTCCAGCATCTGGCAGACAGACTCAGGATCCTTTCTTTTGAGGTCTTTTGTGCAAGATGTCACATGTACACCAGCTTATACTGTGTGAAAGCCAACTGTGAGGGATGCAAGAAGTTTTTCCAGCATATATTACATCCCTCCAATATCTCTACTCCAGACATCTCTTTTTCAGTCCCAGTTAATCGGTGACCACTTAAAAGGAGTTTATACGTTACTAACAGCAAGTGACCTGGCAGGGATAGTTGCTTCACAACCCCACTAAGTGAAGTACTTTCTTCAAAGATTACATTCACAGTGTGATCTATGAATAACTGATTATGCCTGAAAGAATGACTTAATCCAGAGATACTGCCAGAAATGATACTTTCTTCCTTCTGGTCCTTTAATGTATTCTTATTAAGAAAGAAATACTCTGTGCTCAGCAGATACAAGGCCTTTTGAGTAAACATAGCCACTCAAAGTCCTTGTTTCCAAAAAATGCAGAGATGATGTTGCATTTATGTGATAGACATATCCTATCCCAGACCCACAATCTAGACTTTCCTAAAAACTTCTTCCATGCATGGGTTTCCCATCATCCTACCTATTCCTAGTTCCATACTCAGCATCTACTGTTTTTCCACCCATTCACATAACTCTGTCAGATAGTATATAACTTGGGTGCCATCCAGATCATTGCTGGTATGACTCTTGCCTGAATCAGTTAGAATAAAAGAGCTGTATTGGTGTAACACTGAAGGTTTGGGAGTGTTACACTTCCGTTAGCTGTGAGGGACACAAGGATACTTCTGGAAACTCTTGGGGACTTCCCCTCTCAAATAAAATCAGCACAGATCCTTTGAGTTTGAGTAGGAAGAGTTATGCTGCAGAAATGCAGTAAATGCCTTAACAGGGATAAAAACTCAGGTTAGCAGCACATCTTGATAGCACTCACCTTAGCTATAAAGGAGAGACGTGGATCCTGACACTTTCTAAATATGGCCTTAAGATAAGTTTGGAATGTTTTCATTTTTATATCCTATGTGCTAAAACTTATTCCTCAGCTTTATTCCCAAATATATGATTTTCTCCTTAATTTCTATGTTAAGTTCCTGAGCTAATTTTCAGCATTAGTTAGCTGAAACAATGTGAACTTCAGTCTATTAGTCTATTTGGAAAATATCTTATGTCATCCCACTGCACAAGGAGAAACTCTACAGAAGTCTCTAACTTTTATCCCATTGCAATTCTCTCCCCCTCTCAAAAATCCTAGAAAAATGTAGCCACACTCAACTTTTTCACCGTCAGCTCTCAAAACAGCTCGTAATCAGTTCTCAGCATGGATTCTGCTCTGGTCATAATACAACTACTGTACTATTATCCTTTTTAGATAACATAAACAAAAAAGGGACTCTGGCAAACTTTTCTTTACCGTACTTCTGGATCTGTCCAAAGCCTTCTATACCGTCTCACATATCAAACTCCTTCAATAACTGCACCATCTCTGCCTATCCCCTCCTTCACCTGAGTGATTTAAAAGCTACCTATATGACAAAGCAAACTGCTAGATGGCAACATAGTTTCTCTCCTTACTTCCCTGTTACCACTGGTGTACCTCAAGGTTCAATTCTTGGTCCACGTCTCTTTAACATTTTCATTAATGACTTCTATACCTCTTCTAGGCAAGCATTACTTATACAGTATGCTGATGATTCAACACTAATATGCTCACATGACACTCTGTCACATCTTATTGAAATGACACAAGAAGCCTTCACCTCTGTTAAAAACTGGCTTCACAATGTCTAATTATTACTTAACCCCCAAAAAACAAAGCTACTCTATTCCTCCCCAAAGCACACCTGAAAGACAAATCCAACTTCAAAATCTCCTTGCTTAGCAATACAGAAACAGAAATTGTATCCCATACACAACTGCTTGGTGTGACAATTGATGACAACCTCAGATTTGAACTTCACATTCAAAATAATATAAAAAAATTACCAAAAACTTGGCATGCTTTATAGACATAAAAACTTTCTTAGTAACTCTGCTAAAACCACCATAGCACCCACTTACCTCCTTCCTTCACTCTTATATGGTGCAGCTATCCTTACCAACTAGCAGGTATCTGTTAAAACTAAACTTGAAATATGCTACAGCAAAGGCAAGGCTTGTAAAAGTTTGAATTGGCCTGAACTACCCCACTACCTGGCTTCATACCACTAGCTACTGCTCACATCATCATTTATAAACCCCATGCCTGTCCTGCACTAAGCTCTAGTCTTCCTTCATATCACCCAAACAGACCTCTTTGTTCCAAAGGTAAACAACATCTCACCATATATAAACATCAAAAAGCACCTGGAAATAATCTTTACCTCTACTCTGTTGCCAAAAAATGGAATTATATTCCACAGGCTATCAGAACTGTAACCCACAAAACTTCCTTCAAGTTCTGAAAGGCCACCTACTAAACTCAGCTCTGTTCAAGTTATAACCCTGGATGAAAATAAATCATATCTGCTTTTCTTCATCCCTATCTGTATAGATTCTCTATCCATCTCCACTTCCTCATCTTCACCTAGCTATCCTACCCTCTCTACCACTTTGTATAACCTTTTCCTATCACAGCCTCCCATATTTATACTAATCTATCCTAATTTCTCTTTCTCCCTTTAGTAATAAGTAAAAGTCATGAGTTTAGTTCAGCTGTAAATATACTATGAATTACCAAAAGGATGCTCTCCAAAATTGCATATTGTGTTTTACTTTATTTTTTTCTAATAGTTCTCTTTGTAATATATTTTTAGTATATCTTTATGTCTTACAATGTTGTTGTTTATTTTTGAAATATATAATTTTAAACTGTTTCTTATGCAATGTGTTTGAATTTTTGTCTCTGTAAAGTAGAGCTTTTGTCCCCAGTCTCAGCTGAAAATGGGCTCTTGTGACCAGCCAGACTTTCCCAGTAAATGAATGTCAGTAAATAAATAAAATTAAAATACTGACTCTGAAAGCTGAGAAGTCACTAAATTGAATTAACTATGTCTATTTCCAATAGGTGGGTGCACAGATTTTGAGTCCTGATCACTCTATTACCCAAGAACTAAACCAGATCTTGAAAACTACATTGAGTGCCCATCTCTGCTCTTAAATTTTAATCCTGTTAATCAGGTGATTTTTTGTGAGATCAAGCAGCAGAGGGGAGAGTAATCATCCATGTCTAGTGGTTCCTTTTGATATTTCAAAGAGTGAGGAGCATATATTATTCATGGAGACCTGAGCTTTTAGATTACTATACAGTATCTGACACATTACCATAGTTAGGCCCTCTACCCCAAAAGCTTTCAAATCCTTCCAATTAAAATTCCATTCAATGGCTCCAGATACAGGGCTTACAATGGTACATCACTATTTTTGCAGGCATCCATAATATTCAGACACAACATAATCAGAGTATGTCCACTCTACCTGTCCTTAGAAAAACTATAGTCCATGGGGCTAAGAATGATAATGTAGGCCCAGTTTATGGCTAGGATTTTGCACATTATGTTTGTTTCAATCTGAATAGGTTCATAAGGAGCTACTAAGCATGCGATCGAGGAGACCATTGAGAACCCAACCTGTTTTCCCAATTGCCATGCAGAACTGTCTGGCATACCTCTTAACTGACCAGATTATTGCACAATGCCCTAATATTTTTGGTCTGTTCACACAAAATGTATGGTTTTCTGGGAAATCATTGAGATTGATGTCACTAAATAATGACAGACATTTGAGATTCAGACTTTATATCATTCAGAAAATTGATGTTCATGCAAATCATTTTATTCTAGCAACTTTCTAAGTTTATAAAAGCAGTACTTAAAATCTGTCTGTGATGTTGCTCCCCCATTATTTTTGCTTTTGTCCAGATTTTTTGCATTAAGAGGTATGCTGTCTAGTTAAGTGACTTGCTCAGAGTCATACACTATTCAAATGAAGGATGATGGAATCAAACCCTGGATTACAGGAAGCAACTCATTAATTGTTCAAGTTCATAATCCTGTGCACTGACTGCAAGACTACTAACTGAAGCAGGCCTGTAACTAGCTGTCTCTAGGAAATCCTTGCCTTTTGTGGGGAATAAAGTATAATTGCTGTGACTAAGGACTCAGGAAGCGTCCCGGTCACTCTAATTGATTGGAATAAATGGCAGAGATTTTTCACACACCCATTCACTGAAGCACTTATAAAAGCTTACCAGGAGACTATCCAGTCCCAGAACTTTCCCCAAATGTAGGTGCCTGATAGCATGTCTGACCTCAGCTAGTACTACCTGTCATTTCAGTGTCAAAGGTTCCTGGGTTTTATTCAGTGACAGGCATAGATCTTTATTAAGAATCCAGTGGCAGATATAGCGTTCTATTAACAATCTGGTTCCTATAACTGAGGGATGACATCTAGATCTGTATAAGTCTGTGTAAAAGACATAGAATGCCTGAAAAATCTGTATAAGTCTGTGTAAAAGACATAGAATGCCTGAACTATATATTATGCCTTTTGGGTAACTTTTTGTGAGAAGTTACTTATGTGTAGTAGCTTTCTTCTAGCCCTAATTTTTTGTGTACACGGTTTGGTGAGGTAATATCCTCAGTCTAACCCAGGCTGTACCACTTCTCTACCCTTTCACATGAAAATGAAAGCTAAAGAGCCTTGCACTGTTTTCACATCTCCTGCAGCATGGATCCCAGTACAAAGTCCTTGAACAGACCCCTGAAAAACTCTTTCTGAAGCTCTTTAATTGGTCTAGTCCATCCATCCATCCATCCATCCATCCATCCTCAACCCCTTTTCCCATTTTTGCACATGGGGTCTGCTTTTGTTTTCTTTCTTCAGCTATTTCTTTTTTACCATATTATGAAAGAGCATCTCATATTAATATCTTAAAAGATGCCCACCTATGTGTCCTGTTTCTATTATCCCTGTCTCCATCTTGACAGAAAGCTGTTATAGTGTCTCTAAGTATGTGACCCATCTTTACATTGCAATGAGTGGGTCTAGCTTCTATGAAAACCTAGGAGTAGATCATTAGAAATTGAGAAACCTACCAAACACTGACCACTAATTGGTTAGACAATGAAGCTGGTATCATTTCTGCTGTGTGGATTAACTTGAACAGATATGAACAAAAGTTGGGCCAGCTGGCTGCACTTTGGGATGAGATTGTATAGGTACATTTCAAATCTTTGAGATGAAGTACCCTCCAGACAACAACCAAGTAATATTATTTTATCATCCGAGTGTCACATTAATCTTAAGAAACCTTGCTGACCCTGTTGGAAGTCAGTCCAGTACTAGATCCATGGTGACATTAAAGTCAACACCTAAGAGCACTTAAGTTCCATTCCCCTAATTTCTCAAGCCACCTGAAGAAATTCCTTCACCTGGTACTCATCGTCTTCTTCGGATCTGTAGTAGAAGCCCATGATCAGAGAACATCTCTGTGTTTTAATTCTTGCTAACTCCCACCTGCCCTGCTTGTTTAAGCATGCAGACTCCATGCACAGTTATGCAATTAATGCATCATTAGTAGAAATCTCATTTTGCCCTGCTAAAGATTCATAGATGTTGCAAGGCTACTGAATCTTATGGCCATTCATGCCTTAGCAATACACTCCATCAGGCCAAACCTCCTTTCTCCAGAAGGGCCATATCACTCAATTCTGGAGTAATTTTTAATACTCATTCTGTCTTCTTGTTTATGCTTAATGAAAGATAGTGAGTCATACTGCTTAATATGTAGGAGAAGTTTATTTCAGAAGTTTGGAAGGTGCTACATTATAAACCTGTCCCTCCACCATGTTTGATTTATCTGTTGGTGAAAATTTAATTCCCTGGTTCTAGCATTGGCGGAGATATTGGGCTTGCAGAAAAAACAGGCGGTCTAGGACAATCAGGTCTCTAATGGCACAGTAAATAAGGCAGAGATGTCCCCTCAGAAGTCTATAAGACACCAAATAAAAGGACTGAATTTCGAGCCTCTCTTGGTGGCTCAGGGACTTTAGGCCTGTGATCATTTTGGTTTGTAACCTTTGGGGTCTTTCCACTTGTTTGATATGTTTAGTGAGATACATTCCCAGAGGTCATTGTTCTCAATAACTGGCCTAATCATTGCTGAGTATAAGGCCTCTTTATATCTCGATAATATTCTTTTGGCAATTATCTGGGATGAATAAAAGGATTTTATGACTACAGTTTCATCATGCGGTAATTGAAAGAGAGAGCACTATCACCCCTAGTACATAGGTCCTTAATTACATTTTCATTTTGTAGAGCTATGTAGTCCAAACAATATGATGAGGGGAAGGTTTTTCTACCAAACGTGATGACATCACACTTTTTAACATTAAGTTTGATCCCATTATAATACACCAAGAGTTTACCAGTGAGAGTTCATTCTGGAGGGTTTGGGTGTCATAAGATGATTTAATACCAAGCTCATGTTTGCAATTGTCTGCAGAATTTGTTAGGCAGAGGTCTTGGCCCACTGCCTTGTAATCTAAGAAGTAAATACCAAAAAGGAGAGGTCCCAGCACTGAACCTTGAGACATACCACTGGTTCTGATGAGACTCCTGCAGCTCACACTGTCTGAGGCTTGTCTTTCAGACAATTTGCTATCAGTCTTACCACAAATGGGTTAACTTTTAAAACATTTAACTTTTGTATGATGGCAGCATGGGGAATGGTGTCAAAGGCGTTGGCTAGGTCAAGATATGCCACATGTATTGCATAGCAACCATCTACAGCCTCTGTAACCCTTTCAATGAAATTTTCCAGATTAAATAGACAGGATCAACCCTAGAAAAAGCCAAACTGTTCAGGGTGAAGTCATACAAGATTCTTCATATTATAGTTTATGAGGTCAGTTATAATAAATTCTGTGGCTCTGCAGATAATGCCTTTAAGGCTGTTAGATCTTTAATTTCCTGTGTCAGTTATAAAGCCACCCTTCTGAAAGGGCATTCACATTATGTGTGCTACTTATCAGGGGATAAAAACAGTAGCTAAATTTAAAGGTTTGAAGAAACAAAAATTGCAAGTAGAGGCAGTGAAGGTCCATGTAAAGAAAACCTTACAAAAGAACAGCGAAAAAGACTTCACAGACCACCAGGCTTTAGAAAAAAATGTAGAAATTTTAATACAAAATGTAAGCACTTTCAGGATACACCCTTTGTCAGACAAATGCAAAAAAAAAAACTTTTTAAAAGTATTTAAAAATCAATAAGCCAATGAGCATCAAGATCTAATCATCTAAGTCACAGGTCTATGCCTCCTAAGAACAGGTTTTAAGGTACCACTCCATTGAGTCCTGGACTTCTGTCAGCTCCTAGCCTTACAATCTATTGTACCACACAGTATTCAGTCTGATTGACAATATCGCCCCTGCTGGGATTCACCTTAACCAGTTGTAAGACCATAAAAGTAAAGTGGTGTCCTGGGTGTTCTTTAATATGTTGAAAAAGAGCATTATGTGTGTTGCTCAAACGTATGACTGATAAATGTTTCAGGATCCTATCCTTAATAGATATAAAAACACGTTCAGTCTCACCACAGAAACGTCAAAAAAGCAGTAAAATGTAACAAACTTTAATAAAGACTATTCTTCAGATCATGAATTACAAAAGAACTGAGAGATTTTATACATTGGTACTGTGACTCAGTCACATCAAATTGAACCAGATAAAATCAATTATTCAATCAAGTTAAGCAAAGCAATTAGTTAACTGGCTATGCAACAAAAAAGAGAGGGAGAAAGAAAAAGCTAGTTCAAGTTTAGGTTTAAAAAATGCCCACCTTTTAAATATGAAGCAGCATTCTAGTAAGCAATTCCATTAGAATATTAATAATTTAAAAATTTTTAGCCATCATCTAGTATGTATAAAAGTTAAAGCATACACTCATTAAACTCATGTGTTCAAGAGTTCCTTAAAAAATCATTGTTGTAAAAGACAAAAATATGATCTGTAATATAAGCAATTTCATAATGATGAACTATTATTAAAAACATTGAATATATTTCAAATATAAATATAAATACAAGATCTGGAAATATAAAATGTCCCTAAATTAATTATTACTTATTAATGCTCTTATATAGTAGGGCATATGTTAAAACTACATAAAACATATAAATGTATATATGAATAACAATATTCAAAACTCCAAGTAGCTACATATATCTAATGGTCATTACTAAACCATTATACACTCTATGAGATATATAAATTATCTGCGTGAAGCTAAAAAGGACCTTATGGAGACATAGGCATTAAGTCCAATTTAAAAATCCACTCTAGCTCTTTGCTTTCTAAGTGAGTCATATAATCTCCACCTCTGTTCCCTGGATGTACAACCTGCAAAACCCTAAAAGAAAAGGCATGGCCAAAATTCACGGAGATATGCTTGGCTAGTGCGTTAAGTTCATTTTTGCACCTGATGTCATAGAGGTGGTTGTATATCCTCTGCTTGAGTTTACGTTTTGTAAGTCCTATGTAAAACGCAGGACATTCATTGCAGGAAGCTAGATAAATCAAACCAGCTATCTCAGTATCACAGTCACAGTACCAATGTATAAAATCTCTCAGTTCTTTTGTAATTCATGATCTGAAGAAACTATACGCGAAAGCGCTAGTCTTTATTAAAGTTTGTTACATTTTACTGCTTTTTTGCCGTTTCTGTGGTGAGACTGAACGTGTTTTTGTATCTACTATTCCTGGCTTGTGACGAGCAGTCTCCGTTGGAAAGAGCAGTTTCCTTTGCTACGCTATCCTATCCTTAATATTACAGTTGTTCTTCCCAACATAAAATGATGTACAGCAGAGGCACCTAGCCAGGTACACAACATTCATTGAATTACAATTTGCCAACAGTTTAGGTTTAAATACCGTTTTGTCAATAGGATGTACAAAGTCTTGAATTTTAAATATTAAAGGGCATGCTTTACATTGCTGACAGGGATACATACCCATTTTTCCTGCATGCTGTTTATGTACCTTCTTCTTATCATAGTTCTTGCCACACAGGATCTGTTTAAGATTCCTATTCTTCTGAAAAAAATGTAGTGCTGCTCCCACTATTTCTTTTAAAGTATCATCCATTTGTAGAATTTTCCAGTTATCCCGTATTACATCACAAACCCCTTTTATATCCTTACTATACTTAATATACAAATTTAGTTTACTTCTAGGCTGAACCTGCTTCACTGAGTTACTTGTCCTATATTCAATACCTTTCTTAGAGAACCACGGTGCTGCCACTGTATTTCTGCTCTGTACAGCATTAAAAACATGCTTTTCCACTTCCTTAGTGCAGTACCACCCCCTCAACAAATCTGGCAGTCAAATCTTCTAATTCCTGATTTAAATCATCCTCATTCATACAAAGCCGTGAGGCTCTGACAACCTGCACTTTGATAACATTATAAAAAACGTAATTGGGAATCATATTGTCTTTAGCTAGTAGGCCATTCCTTCAGCATGGTTTTCTAAAAATCTTGGTGTTAAAATGATTCAGCTCATCCCTTTGTAACACAACATACAAAAAATCAATTTCATTATAAGAGTACTGTATAGTAAAATGCAAAAAAATTTGTAGTGGATTCTAAATAAGATAAAATTATTCAAAGCTTCAACACTGCCTTACCATAACAGGAAGACATAATCCATAAAGCGGGTATAGAATAAGAGTGAATATTTCCATTCATGATCTTTATTGACCAAAAACTCACCCTCACATTGTGCAAGCACCAGGTTCACGTATGAATTGGCACAGGGCGTGCCCATGGCAAACCCCCATCTCTGCCAGTAATGTTGCTATTCAAATAAAAAGATATTGTTGTCAAATACTAATTGCAGTAAGTGTACTACCTGTGTCATTCTTTTCTTATCCAAGTGCCATTAAGCCTTAAAAGATGTTTCGCTGCCTGTATTCCATAACCATTGGGAATAACCGTAAATACATTTTTTACGTCTAAAGTAACCAACATTAGAGGCGTATCAAAATTTTTGCCTGATAAAAACTCATACAGGGTAGTTAAAAAGTGTGCACTATCCTTCAAAATTCTAGGAATGATAGAAATAATAGATTTCAACTGATGTTCTCCCCATATAGAACAATATTCAGTGACCCACCCCCTGCCATAAACTATTGGTCTAAAGGGTGGGTCTTGTTGATCCTTATGTATTTTTGATAGTGCTTTAAAAATGGATACTACTGGATGTACTACCTTAATGAAATTCAAAATTTCATCTGTTAAAATGTCATTTGTTCTTAATTCTGATATAACATCATTAATGTGCTATAATATCTTTCACAAAGTAGCATTATGCCTCAATAAAGACTTAATTTTGCTAATGTATATGTCCCTATCCATCATGACAATGGCCCCGTCCTTGTCCGCTGGCCGTATATCAATATTAACATTTTCATTTAAAGTTTTTAACTCTATCCTTTCTTCAGTTGAGAAATTATAAAAATTCTTAAAATCATTACTGCTATGCAGACATTTTAACTGGTCTTCACAAGTCTTTACAAACGTTTCTACAACTGAATGATTGGGTGGAATATATATAAAGTGGGTGTACGTAAAGAATGATTACTGAAATCTGAGTGGTCAGAAGTACCAAACATCCTTCTTAACTGCAAATTTCTACCAAATTGTTTAAGGTCCAAAATGACATCAATGTAGTTATGTCTCTCTGCTGGTACAAAATTTAGACCTTTTATCCAAAATGCGGAGCTGTATATCAGATAAAACACTACTGGATAAATTATATTCAAGCTTAGCAGTACCTGAAGTCATACAGATTATTTTTCTCCATTTTTGCTCCCTGTTCCCCAACTGTTGACCTCACTCCATCACCTGTGTCTCCAATTTCTTGTCCTTTTTCATCTTCACAGGTACAGGCAGGTGGGGAAAAAGAGCTGGGAATAAAGAGTTTTGGGGCTTGCCCCCAAATCTCAGCTAGTCGACACTGTTGCTTCTTTACTAAACAAATTGTAGCAGGCCTCTCAGAAACAGTGCCTTGTTCAGCTGGTACATTCATTACACAAGCTGCTGCTACCACCTCTGGTAACACCTCCCCCAGAGTTTTCTCCATAGTATTGGCTTCCACAATGGCTTGTGGAGGAATCACAGCAGTTGACTCATTGTTGCTACAGTGCAGTTGGATAGCTGGTCTAGCCCCACCAGCTGAGTTCTCCAGTCCTACTCCTCCTTGTGACAAGCCCCTTCGAGCAGGATTGCATTGGTTATTAAAAGTACTTTTTGGCCATACAAAAATGTTGCCCTTACTGAACTCTGCAAAGCCTCTATCATGTTTTTCATCTTCTCTTGTTATAGCTTAATGTCATAGGCACTTATAGCACAGTACAGAGTGTCTAGTTTAGACAAATAATCCTCAGTCTTAAACTTCCTCTCAATATCCATCTGTAGCCGCTCTATGGATTTAGTCAACCGCTGTTCTTCTGGTTGAAAAAACTCCATTAACAGCCTCATATATTGATAGCTGGTTTCCAGATTAATGGCCTGTATGCACCCTAATTACATTTTTCATAATGTTATCAAAGGGTAGGCTGTCAGAACCTCACAGCTTTGTATGAATGAGGATGATTTAAATCAGGAATTAGAAGCTTTGACTGCCAGATTTGTTGAGGGGGTGGTACTGCATTAAGGAAGTGGAAAAGCACATTTTTTATGCTGTACAGAGCAGATATACAGTGGCAGCACCATGGTTCTATAAGAAAGGTACTGAATATAAGATAAGTAACTCAGTGAAGCAGGTTCAGCCTAGAAGTAAACTAAATGTGTCTATTAGATAAAGTAAGGATATAAAAAGGGGTTTGTGATGTAATACGGGATAACTGGAAAATTCTACAAATGGATGATACTTTAAAAGAAATAGTGGGAGCAGCACCAAATTTTGTTTTTAAGAAGAACAGGAATCTTAAACAGATCCTGTGTAAGAACTATGATAAGAAGAAGATACTTGAACAGCAAGCAGGAAAAAACGGTACGTATCCCTGTCAGCACTGTAAAGCATACTTGAAGACATCTGGTACAAAGAAAAAGAAGATGCAACTGAATAACGTTAAGCTGCTTGTTTTAATAACACACACTTTTCGTTCAAACCAAGTCCGAACTTCCTCAGACAAACAGTACCATTTAAAACTAATACATTTAAATACTGGTCCAAAAAGTCACATGATATAAAAAGCCCTATCCATAGGGAGCTAATACATAATTAATTAAATAAAATAAAATACAACCATCAAGAAACCCCTCCCAGTAACTTTCATGTAAGGAACTTAAAAATTCTTCAGTCACCTTAGTGCACTAAGACGTGCTTAATACAAACTGAACCTCCAGCCCTTAAAAGCCACCTTTGCGTATCAGAAAGCTTTACACTTGCAGTATAACAGTCTGTACCAACAAATCACACATTAAATAAAAATGGACTCTTAGTTACAAACCAGCCTACCTAACACATTTATTCTATTTACACCTAAGTACACATAAAAGCGCATTGGCTAAACTCAATACGAGCTCCAAAATAGCACGTAAGATCTTGGAAATATACAACCACATACAATAGTCAAGTTCCACAACATGAATACCTTAAATCAAATTCGATTGTCCAAATGAATGAAGAAAAACAAATAACTAAGGACAATAACCAATAAAATCTACCCTCACTTCCTGTCTTTCTTCATTCATTTGGACAGTTGAATTTGTTTATGTGTGCTTAGTTGTAAATAGAATAAATGTGCTGTGCTGATTATAAGCCTTTAATGTAATCACCTGAACTGATAAGTCTAGATTTTTGAAAACTATAAAATACAATAAAACCTGCCTAGCTCTCAACTGTCCAGATTTTCACAGAATGCCCAGATTTTTGTCTCATATTTTTGGTTTGTTCCTCATAAAATTTGTGGATTTCTGTCAAATCACTTGCCCCCACTCTTTGTAGATTGTTGCTTCATTTCCTTGCCTTTTTAAGTCATTAGATAATGACACATTTGAATTTCAGATTTTAAATCCTTCAGAAATTGTATGCTAACACAAAATCTGTCATTCTAGCACATTTCTAAGTTTCTAACAACAATATTTAAAAGCTAGCCCTATTTTTGGACCTTCGTTTCCCCATTATTTTAGGCTTTGTCCAGATTTATTGGGCTAAGAGGTTGAGAGGTATGAAAACCTGTTAAAATGATATTACAAAAAAAAACCTTTGATCTACTGGTTACAACAGTACAAAAAAATAATCTACAAATGAGTAACCAGTGATTTGATACATATAAAAGAAGTCATTGTTCCACTGAATTTGGCATTTATCAGACCTATCATCGAGTACAATGCCCCTTTGGTATGTACTTAACCAGGCATAGCCAATAACTGGAACATCCACAGAAGTTCCTCACTAAAAGAATACAGGGAGTAAGCAAAATGTCCTATGCAGACTGCCTCAAGGCCTGTCCCTGTATTCTGTCTCTTACAAGCTGTTGAGGGAAGATCTATGCCTGCCGTACAGGGCATTGTCAGACCCCATTCTGATAGACCTCCTGCATATCCACAAATCAAACAGGACCAGAATTACCCATTCTAAAGACTTAAATCTTGCCTGGGCTATAAATATAACCTGCTGGAAAGACACATATGTATCCCAGAGACTACCCTGTCCACATGAAGCAGAGTTCCTCCCTAACCCAATTCAAGTGTAACTTGGACAATTGGATGGGGAACAGGAAATTCATCCCTGGTTTGGCATCTATGTCTCCAATGGACTCAGGCAACCTGTAAATGGTTCATCTCCCATCCCCCTACTTGTAAATGTCTCATCCCCCGAGTCTGTGCTTACACTTATCAAGGGTATCAGAGCTTGTCAGAGATTTGAGATGCATGGCTATGAAACTGTATCAGGCACAGGTCAAAACACTACATGTGGTGGATCAAACATATGGCCCTTGCTGAGTATGCCAGTGTTTTAACACTACATGTGGAACATTAAGACAGGTATTGACACAGCTGTTTGTGATAGAAGATACGATCCTGATCACTTCAAACCTTTTGTTAGTGTGGCCCAGTAAACCTAGCTCTGTTGGTATGGGATCTGGCGTCTGAGGTATTAAAAACAGTTGCACTGTTACTCATTCCTCCTTCTGACAGTAGAGCAAAAGTGATTAGAAATGGTGATATAGCTTCATAGGTGTTTACTAGGCTAATGACCACAAAGGCCTTTTTAAGCCTAGTCATGCATCCCAAATCTCTGAGAAGCTCTAATACACTTGATAACTGTAAGCAAGTGTCTGGGAGATGATATGTCTGTCTGGAATAGCCTTTGTCGTGTCTTGGATTCTGCTAACAGACTGGATGCAGCAGATATAGAAGTGGGGCTCCTGTTTTGCCCATGAGTGATCTCCCTGGAGTGGACTTTGCAGATAAGTCAGCACATTTACTATTTACATGGGATCAGTGACCTCCATAGGCTACAGCTGTGTTTTCATCTATTCATTTAACAGCCTATTCCAATGGATTCAATACAAGTTTCCACATCTCCTGGTATATTTAATGATGTTTCCTGGCCGTTATAAAACACAGACTGTATGTCAGGGAATTGAATCTGGCATTGCATTCCAAGTTGCCTATGCTTCTGCATCATCAGAACCTGCAGCTTCCTTTTATTGAAAAGAGGTGTTATTTTAGTCAGTGGCAAATCTGACATTTGCCCCCACTCATTGTAGATTGTTGCTTCATTTCCTTGCCTCTTTAAATAGTAGCTCTCTATCATTCTAATGATGTAATCAGAAGATTAAATACCTTGAGAGGTTAGATATGCAATTCTTTGAAGTTACTTAGTGTGTTCCATTTTTAAGGAGCTACTTAAATGAAAAACATGCACAGGTCTTGTTTTAATCACTGCTAAGGGTCTCCCCCTTCATTACCCTCTGCAAGCCAAGTCATTCAAAGATTATTCCATCTGCTTCAGTGTCCCAACCATTCACCTTCAGTTCCATACACTGAGTAGCCTATTAGTGCTTTGCAATTTTGCAGGCCTGCAAGTTCACTGCACTCTGCTGGTCCTGTAACACTTGTTGGTGTGCAGTTAGATGATCTTTCATTACTGTTATCCTAATGTCCTGTTCTCACCAACCTCTCTTATGTAGGAAATCTTTTTAAGTACTTGCTAGATTAGCAAGTGGAGTCCTAGGTATTGCCCTGGTTCATCATGGGGCTGGGTAGTCATTCCTGATTGTATACCTGTCATGGGTAATTCCCTTTTATAAAGATAAACAGCTTTCCTTTCACAAAGAATTGACTTCTTGCTTAGTCAGGGCTGTGCACAAAAGTTTTTGCTGCAGAAGGACTGTTTTGTTATACTTTGTGATAATTTTCCAAATATTAATTATTGAATTCACCCTGGCCTCCTCAAAAAAGCATAGAACTGGTGCATATTTGTAAGCACGTCCTTGTAACTACACATTTTTGAATAGCAATAGAACATTCAAGCAACCAAAATGACAGCTGGTATATAGGTGTACTTACACAATCCAAAATGGCAAATGGTTTATTCAACAGCAGCAAAAATACAAAGACCCCATAACTGTTTTCTCTAAGAGAGCTTCACCAGGATGACATTTTTTAATACTTTTTATCCTTGCTGCATGTGATGATATGGGCTAATGCTGCCATAGCTGGCTGGAGTTTTGTAAAGAATGATATCCTTTGAATATCAAACTGATGTGTACAAGATACTTTTGTTACAAATGTATTGGAACTGTATGGCATTTGAATGTCAAACTGATTTGTACAGATGCGTATGTTACAAATGTATTAGAACTATATGTATATATGTTAGCAAAGGACACTGGAAGAGCAGAGGTTAAGCAGCTAGCTTACTTTAAGAAAAATAAGGGAAAAGTAAATGAGCTGTTAAAACACTAAAAAGGCACACCACTGTGCTGAATAGGACTGGAGACAATAGGTCTGAAAGAAGCCTTTGCTCATTAGCTCAGTAAAAAGATGGGAAGCCTCAGGCACTGCCAAAAACATTTAGATGTGTATTGTAGCCATCTTTGTTAAATTTCCATCTCAGCTTCAAAGGGGGATACTGTGAGAACCTATGGTCAGGTAACCAGATGAGAGCATTCTGCTGTCCATCTTGGAAATTTTAGATATTACAAAGAGAAATCTCTCAGTATTTAGTATTCTGTATTGGGCCTGACAATAAGAAGAACCATTTACCACATCATCTCCCTTGCTCTGTTAAGTAAGTAGGGAATAGTAATTATCCAAGATTCAGTCAGGAAAATATTGTGAAGCTTAGTTTAGATATCAAAGTCAAAGTAAACTTTGTTGTCATTTATAACTACACGTGTAGGCTAAACAAAATTTTGTGCATCAACTCAAGTCTTAAGATTACAAAGGAAAGTGAAGCAACACATACAAGTAGAGGAATAAACATAACTAACAAATACACTGCTCCCAATACACACAAGAAAGAGCAAAGGCATTTACCAACACTCATATACGAAAAGAATACCCTCCCTGAGTTAAATTAGCTACCCTATTTAAAGTAATACAAAACACACTACAGATTGAGATGCCTAAGTTATTCATCTAATATTGCACTTGAGTGAGTTAAATAATACTGACTATAGATATAATAAAAAATATTGCACTTACTTGGAATATATGTAAGTATATATTGCACAATAAATAAAAAATGACATTATGTGTCCAGACCCCTGGAACTAGTGCATGAGTTCAGAAGTCTAATCACTGTAGGGTAGAAACTGTTACTGAATCTTGCAGTTCTGCAACAGATGCTGCGTTATCTCCTGTCCAATGCCAGATGCTTAAACAGTCCATGCACAGGATGCATGCTGTCCTGTATTATTTTGGTGGCCTATCAGATGCTTCTTTTAGAATAAAGCTGTTGTATCAGTGGAAGACTGGAACCTGTTATCTTCTCTGTCACCCTCACCACTCTTTGTAGCACTTTCCTTCTGTAATTGTGTAGCTTCCAAACCACACTGTGAAGCTTCAGGTGATGATGCTGTCTATTGCACATCTATAGAAGGTGGAGAGAATATAAGGAGGAAGCTTAGCTTCTTCCACCTTCTTAAAAAGTGGAGACATTGGTGTGCTTTCTTGACCAATTGGCTGGTGTTTCCTGACCATGAGAGAGCCCCTGATATGTGTACACCCAGGAATTTCATACTCTTTGTGATGCCTGTGCACTGGCACTGGCCCAGCAATCAAGGAGCCTCAATCCTCACCACTAGCACCAGTGAGGGGCATCCACAATGGGAAGATAACAAGTGCACACACAGTAAAGTACAATTGCCCTTAACAGCAAACAGACATCACAGTCAGTCTTGGGCTGGTTTCTCCCTTTCTCTCCAGATCCCCAATAAGACTCCCCACTGGCACAGCTATAGGGCTCTCATCTCAACCGAGTAGTCAAGTCAAAACCTCCAGTACCCTCTCTGTTCAACCAGTGCTTCATCTCCCTGCCCAAGTAGCTGACACACAAACACTTTGAGATATGAGTTATATACAAACACACAGGCACTTCTGGGGAAGGCTGGCACAGGTTGTCCAGCTATGCCCCTTTCTGCCCAGACTATATGGTAGTAGTGGCTGCCACCAACCACTACTATCAGCTACTATAAAGGCCCTTACCAAAGGGTGTCTAATTCTACTGTGCAATGTTATTATTATCCAATTAGTAACTGTGACTGAGACTTGAAGACTATTTAGGAGTGGCCTATACAGTATCACCAAATACATGCAAGTGCTCTAGAGCTTAAATTATCTCTACACAAAACAGCCACAGTTGAAAGGTTTAAAATATTTAATAATAAATAATAAAAACACAAGACAATACTTATTCATTCAACACAGTGACACTATAGAGTTCAGAAATCACAGGAAATACTTTAAAACAACATTGTAAGATAGTCTGACATACATATAGAAAAACAGCTAGACTATTCTTGCTATTTCTATCTCTATGAGAAATCACTGTACTAAATTCTACTTCCAGAGCAAAGGCAAAGTGCTTGTGAGTTGTTGTCAGCTTCAGAACAAAATACAAAATGCTATTCTTTCTTTCTGAGATAGCCCTTAAATTGATAATACACATTACTGCTGAGTCATTTCAGATTACATCATTCTTGACACCTCTGCTTTAATTTCCCAGGCTCACAGAACTCAAAATTTTAACATTTCTTTTTGATCTGCACCTGCCAGGAAGCCACAGCAATAAAAGACACTTTACATGTGAAACCTAGTAATTATCTCTGTCTTAGACAATAGAAAGAATTTCCTAGCCCAGACATCCTGACTCCTAGCTTGAGATCAAACACCTTCATAAAATCCTTTACTTATCAGCTTTCTTCCAGCAGAGTACACTGTGGTTACATTTTTGGAAGCTCAGAACATAACACAGTTTTCTTACATTTGTTGCACAAGTCAGTGGATCATATTAATATTTACAATGATATAGAATTATTTACAAAATTCTAACGAGTTGGCTGGCAGATTTCACACTCTTAAGCCTCTCTACACTCTCACCATTGATCCCAAGCACTGGGTAGTTTGTTCTCCTTTTCCTGAAGTCAATGATAATCTCTTTGGTCTTGCTTACATTCAGGTCAAGGCTGTTCCCCTCACAGCAACTGATCAGACATGCCACCTCCACTCTGTACAACCTTTCATCCTCCTTTGTGATGAGCCCCATGACTGTGGTGTCATCAGCAAACTTGATGATATGGTTGAACTTGGCTTAGCATAGCAGTCGTGAGTCAGGATGGTAAATAACAGTGGGCTGAGAACACATCCCTGTGGAATCTTGATGTTAATCATGATGCACTTTGATGTGTTCTTACCTGAACACACCCTCTGTGGTCTCTCAGTCAGGAAGATTTTTTTTCCTTTTTTTCAGGAAGATATTGTTTTTCTTTGTCTGAGTCTGTCCATCAATGCTATTTTCAATATTTCCTGTGATTGAAGTCTGTGTTTTACTGTAAATATATATTCAGTGTTTTCACACTCTTTTATTATTTATTATTAAATATATTTAAAACTTTTATTGTTGCTGGTCCTTGTTGAAAGTATTTAACCTTTGAAGGTGCTTATATTTATTTGGTGATATGTGTGAGCCACTCCAGAATGCCTAGATGTCTTGGTCAACTACTACCATTTGTATTAGTATTAATATTACACAGTATAATTGGGCACCCTTTGTCAAGGGCCTTAGAGTAGCTAATTGTGGAATGCCTGCTGGCAGTGATAACTACCTTATATTCTGTGTAGAAGGGGGCACAGCAGGTGAATCTGTGCCAGCCTTTCCCAGGGGGGGTGTGTGTGTGTGTGTGTGTGTGTGTGTGTGTGTGTGTGTGTGTGTGTGTGTGTGTGTGTGTGTGTGTGTGTGTGTGTGTGTAAAATTAAATCTCACAGTGTGTGTGTGTGTGTGTGTGTGTGTGTGTGTGTGTGTGTGTGTGTGTGTGTGTGTGTGTGTGTGTGTGTGTGTGTGTGTGTTTATGTGTCAGCTACTTGGGGCAGGGATACAAAGCATTGGGTTCACACAGAGGGTGCTGAAGGACTTGGCTTTGACACTTGGTTGAGGACTTAACCCTACAGCTGTACCAGTAGGGAGTCTTACTGGGGACCTGGAGGGAGACAGATATAGAGAAATCCAGACCCCAGGCTGAGTGTGTTCCCCTTGCTCTCTCAAGGAAATTGTGCTTGATGCACAGAGGTCTGCATCTGGAAATACTGAGTGTATCTATTTGTATTCCAGGAGAACGTTCCTCTTAAGTGTCTGTTGTGAGGATTCAGGCTCTTCAATCACTGGTCCAGAGAGGGGTCATCACATATTGGCAGCAGTAGTGACCATCACATATTGGTGAGCAGTGGTGTGGATATTATTTGAACTTCTACAGCCTATAAGCAGTTGTCACTAAATAAGATGTTTGTATTCTCAAGCAGCCATTAAGTAGATATTCAGAGTTTCATATCACAATAGTTTTATTTATTTACTTTTTGTTAGCTTAGTTTAGTCAGGGAAAGGAGGCAAAGATGTCAGCAGATGATTATGGCAAGCTGACAAGGAACCATTTGGCTGAGGTGTGCTTAGCCAAAGGACTGGTGCCTGTGAACCTGACTAAAGGGGAAATGATTTAAGCCTTAATCACAGCTGTAGCACAGACCATCAACCAGGAGGACAACCAGTCTGGCATTGGGGATGTGCAGATCTTAGAAACAGGGCAGTTCACCTTTTCCTCAGAGGACTTAAAAATGTATCTGTAGTTAAAGAGACTTGAACTGAAGGCCAAACATTTGGAATTAGAATCAACAGAGAGAATGAGGTGTTTGGAGGCTGAAGAAAATGAGAAACTGTGGCAGCAAAACAGATGGAATTACAGTCAGCAGAAAGAATGCAACATTTGGAGGTTGTAGAAAATGAGAAACAGAAACAACATGAAAAAGAAATACTGGCCCTTCACCAGGGTCATGGAGGTAATTGGAAGGTAGTAACCTAACCCAAGAAGCAACAAAGATCAGTAAATTTCTTCTTCAATTTATGGAGAGTGATAATTAATTTTGATAGTTTTATTCTTATATTTGAAAGTGTATGTAAACAGAATAATTTTGATCAGGGGTTCTGGGTATGGTTCCTGATTTCCTTACTCAATAGTAAAGCTGTTTATTGGAATGTTTAAGTTAATGTCTGAAGCTTACAGAAAAAAGTTTCATGAGCATAGATGCAAGGCAGATGAAATGAGATGTGTGTGATTATATTGCTGAGTTGAGCACTTATTTTCATAGGTCGGTGAGTGGGTGTCAGGTCACCACTTTTGAAAGTCTGGCAGACCTTTTGCTGAGGAAACAAGCCCTTAGCGCTTTGTCTGAGAACATTAGAATCTGGTTGGCAGACTGAGAATGCAACTCTGCAGATGAGCCGCGTTAAAAAGGGGGATCTCTGCTTAGCAAGCAAGGCAGCACTGCACAGGAAAGGGATACCTAGTGCTGCACATGGATATAAGGGAACCCATGGTGGGCAGCCTAAACCAACTCAACAGAGTCCTCCAGTAACAGGGGAAGCCACTAGTTCAAGTACATGGCCAGGATCAAGGGTTAAATGTTTTAAACATAACCAGTGGGGCCACGTAGCATATAGATGTCCATGGAGGCAAGGTGGGGAACAAAAGGTGGGGAAATAACAGAATGCCAGTGGTAAGTTGTCTGGAGACAACAGGGGTACCAAAGTACCACCACAGTTTGTATCCTATCTTAGTGGATGGAAAACAGGCCACTGCCAAGAGAGACACAGCCTCTGATATAACTATTGTGAAGCCTGCAGTGGTTAAAGAGGAGCAGTACTGGCTTGGACAGTCCACTCCAGTCAGAGCTTTAGGAAGTATCCCATTTCAAATGCCTTTGGCCAGGTTTCACCTTGACTGGGAGTGTGGAAAAAGGAGCAAACAAGTAGGTGTGTTTGAGGATGTCTTGATAGGGAATGATTTTGATAATGCAGTACCTTGTGTGCATGCAGTGGCATGCAGTCTGGCTTGGAGACAGTCATGTGGGTCTGGTAGCCTGAGGAAGAACCAGACAGACCACACCACTGATGCCAGGACTGGTGATGTGGCTAGTTTAGGGAGGGTGCTACCCAGTAGCAATAAGCCCGAAGATGAGCTCCAGCTGCTGGTAGGTACTGATGTTCACTTGGACAGAGTGATTGCAAGGGCAGAGATGAGTGGTAGTATCCAGGCTGACAGTGAGGCACCACTGTCAGAAGATAGCGGACTTCCTGTGCAAGGAGAGCTGGGAAAAGTCACAAAGATAGAGTTGAGACAGGCTCAGCTCTCAGACCCTACATTGCAATGCTTGAGGGAGATAGTTAGGGAGGCACTTAATTCTCAATGAAAAGGGGAGTCTGTATATTGGAACAAAGGTTTACTGTATAGAAAGTGGACCCCTGAGGGAAGGCTAGAAGGTGAGGTAATACAGCAGTCGGTAGTGTCCACAGCCTACCGTGTGGTACTTCTAGCCATAGCTCATGACATTCCCTTTGCAGGTCATATGTGCATAAAGCATACAAAGAGATGTATTATGCAGAACTTTTATTAGCCTGGGATTGCCAGAGATATAACAGGGTACTGCAGGACCTGTGAGCAGTGCCAAAAAGTAGGCAAGGCAATTGGACACCCTTTGTTAAGTGCCTTAGAGTAGCTGATTGTGAAGTGTCTGGTGGCAGTGATAACTACCTTATACAGCAGGTGAATCTGTGCTAGCCTTTCCCAGGTGTGTGTGTGTGTGTGTGTGTGTGTGTGTGTGTGTGTGTGTGTGTGTGTGTGTGTGTGTGTGTGTGTGTGTGTGTGTGTGTGTGTGTGTGTGTGCGTGTGTGTGTGTGTGCGTGTGCGTGTGTGTGTGTGTGTGTGTGTGTGTGTGTGTGTGTGTGTGTGTGTGTGTGTGTGTGTGTGTGTCAGCCACTTGAAGCAGGGGCAAGAAGCACTGGGTTCACAGAGAGGGCGCTGGAGGACTTGGCTTGGACACTCAGCTGAGGACCTAACCCTACAGCTGTACCAGTGAGGATTCTTAATGGGGACCTGGAGGGAGACAGATATGCTGAAATCCAGACACCGTGCTGAGTGTGTTCCCTGTGTGCTCTTGTGCTTGATGCAGATAGGTCTGTGTCTGGAAATACTATCCATTTGTATTCCAAAAGAACATCCCTCTCCAGTGTCAGTGGTGAGGATTCAGGCTCCTCAATCACTGGCCTAGTGTGGAGATGTCACACTGCATACCAACCATAAGCCCTTCCATGACTAATCAGCTTATTCTTTCCTATTAGTGCAAGACCTGCTAACTGGAAGCCATAGTTCAAGCAGGCCTCAGAGTTTTCTGCTTGATGGCCTAAGTCTCAACACTACTGGTATATAGGCTCCCTTGAACAAGGGTCTATTATGCCATATTCATCAGTGCAGCTATGAGAGATCTCACACATACTCCCTAGAAAGTTTGTGTATATCATCTCCTTGACAGAGAAAAGTGCATATCACTTGCACATATGCTACAATCTATATTCCAGCTTCACCACAGGAGTCAGGGTTGGAGCAGATCGTTCCACCTCTCTGTCCAGGATGGGTAAATCAGCATCAGCAACTCACTCTTCTTGCTTGGCTCCACCAGCAGCACCCTGACTCTTAATCAAACCTGGGTCATCTGGGTAATAGCCAGGGCTTCATCAATCTGTGCCACAGAGCTGGCAATCATCAGGATGAAATCGGATATGTTCATTAACTCATTTTATTTTTAGGAAAATACAAAAATTACACTGTAATCGATAAAAAAACTAACTTACAAAAAATGTGCTTTTGAGCATACTTACCACTTATGAAATATATTGCACTTTTAAATACATGTATAACAATTGCTAATAATAATAATATATCTATATCTATATATATATATGTTTATATATGGGTTCCTATCAGCTGACAGAAGACGCAGGTTAGCAAATGCGACTTGGTCGAGCTGAATATGCCAAAATAGCAAAATATCGTAGCGGCATGTAAGCAAATTCTTTCCCTGGGAAAGAATTTGCTTGGCCTCTTCGGTAGTTTACCATTTTTGGCACTCTAGTGCGGTCTCTGAGTTGGTATATTTAAGTAGGGAGGTGTGGGGGGGCACAGCCCCCCACATCAGGGGTGTGGTGGGTGAAGCCCCCCACTTAATATCATGTATTAAAGTGTTTTCTTTTTTTTTTTTTTGTTGGAACAGCGATTGTTTACCCTTGGAAAAAAATCGCTGATCTGACAGTTCGGTTTTGTAAGCTTTCCCTTGCATGGGGTCGATTAATCACCGTTCACTAACCTAAGCATTCGGTGATCTAATATAGACTCATATATATATATATATATATATATATATATATATATATATATATATATATATATATATATATATATATATATACATATATATATATATATATATATATATATGTGTATATAGGAACACTACATGCTCGAAATACTAAAATATCGAATTTTAGAATTTCGAGCCTGTAAAGTCGAATGGATGGAAATCACGAACCTGGAAATGTCGAATGCAGAATGTTGAACCTGCGGTACGGATAGCGCGTTAGGTAAGTGTACTTTTTTAGGGTTTTGGGGAGGGTTTGTGTGTGTTTGAGTGTGTTCGGATGTTTGAGGTGTGGGTTAGGGTAGGTGTTCTGCAGTGTGAATGCGTTAGTGTTGGGAGTGCTGTGGTGTGTGGTGTGTTTGTGTGGGCGGGTGGAATGTGCGGTGCTGGGTTATGTGTTTTATGAAGTGTTGTGTGACCTTGGAGTTAGTATATATAAGTAGGGGGGGCAGCTCCTCACATGGGGGGTGAAGGGGGGGCTTGTCTCCCTGCATATACTAAGGGTAGGTGTGTCTATGTGTTTGGTTGTGTGCGTGTGTGTTATGTTTGTTGTAGGGAAGTGTTGGGAGGTATGAACGTTCATGTATGTATGTGTTTTCTAGTGTGTGATGTGTGTTTTTTGGGATTTGGTGGATTCACGATTTTGGGTGTCGGGTTTATGTATGTTCGGTGTTTAGGGTATTTGACTTCATGGTTTTGAGATACTGTAATTCGATATTGCAGTATTTTGAGATTATGAAGTGAATCCATATATATATATATATATATATATATATATATATATATATACATATATATATATAGAGAGAGAGAGATTTTATATATATATATATATATATATATATATATATATATATATATATAGTCTGAAAAAACATAAGCACATTATCTATCTCTTCATGCTAAAATACTTTCATTAAAATTTTAGTTGTCATCAACAACCATTAATTTTATGATGGCAGAGAAATCCCTGCTTTTTTTTATTGAACCTTTAATGAGCTTTTATTTTAAAAGCATCATTTAGTCTTGGACTGACCAGTCTTCCTAATTTAAATGCCAGTGCATTGTAATGCTTATTGGTGACATTTTCAAAGTCACCCTATATGTCCATATATAAATGCTGACAAATCCTATAAAACAGAAATTATATTGTGGTTTTCTACTTGATAGATCTCTTAAAGTATCCTTGACTGTTGTTGCCTTCTAATGTTACTAAAATGCTCTGTAGTTCACATTTTAAAATACATACCTCTCTTCCCTAGATAAAAATCAATACAGTTGCTTTGTACCTCATGAACAATATACCCTGATTAGCCAGTGATAAAATGCAAACTATGATATTCTTTTACCATTGTTTTGGATTGCCTTATATATTAACAGCCAGTTCTGTAACCACATTCTCTGACTGCAAGTGCACTGCTGACTTTCCACATATTATTATGCCTGCTTTCTCTCCGATTAATAATTATTCGGTTTCTAAATGTAACAGGCAGCATGCCCTCCATCATTTCTCTAAGGGCAGAATTCTATTCTTGAACAGGGAAATTATTGCAAATACACTGCTGACTTATCTTTGCCCTTGGAGAATACATGGTTATAAATCTCATAACCCTGTGAAAATTTATAAGATCGTTCCTTTTTCTTTCCAGTAATGCATGCCAATCTATCTCTGATACATCACTCATATGACAGGTGAACAAACTCATATGAAAACCCCTTTTCAGAAATCTGCTATTTATGACAAACAATTCTTTTTCTATGTTATCCTTAATGGAACTATTTTTCTTAACACGAATGAATTGTAATTTAGAAATGTCCAAAACATGACATGAATGAAAATTATTAAACATCAAACATGTATTGCTGTAAGTTCTTTGTATATTTCAGTATTCTGTACTATCACTGCCAACAGTGATTAATTCATCTTAAAAGATACCATATCATCATGGGTAGTTGCTTCAGACTTAAAGCTTAATTTTGCTGGAAGCCATTTAACTTCAAACAGTAGCCATGTCCTAATGGTCTTATGCATTGCCCTAGGTTGTCAGCAGCATCAGAATTATGACTGAACATCTTTCTTTAGATTTTTTCACACGGCAGTATCTTTTGTGAACATGCCATAATGATTACGGTCTTTGCCTCCCATGCACAAGATAAAAGGTTTAATCCTGACCTCCAGCCAATGCCTGCATGCAGTTTGCATGTCCTCTTTGTGTCTCTGTGGGGTGTCTCCCAAAAAACATGCTACGTGTTTCCACTTCACACTCACTAAAAAGTTGAATGGAGTCATGAGCACAGCACAGACTCTGTGTGGTGCCTATCAGGGGAAGAGTTGTATCGACCAGCCACATTAGGCATCAACTGTAGTGTGCATTATCCTCTAGACAGGAGAATACAGACACAGACTGCAGTGTCAGAGTTAGTCATTCAGTGGTGTAAAAACTGCCTCTAAGTGATTTGGCCACATTGATTCATGTTGCCAAAAATGTGCATGGGTATGGGCTGGTAGTTGCAAGTGATAAGTGTGTTGAGGATCCTAGCTTACTCTGGCCTACGCCAGGAACCCATCCTAATAGGTGGCAAGCTCCATGTGTTTCTATTGGCCAGTGTGTGTCCACCAAAAAAACCAACAGCCCTGGGTCAATAAGCTACTGGCTAGCTAGTTTTCAGTTTCCCAACTTGGGATACTTGGAACAGCTGAATAACAAGAACTAAGGATTCTTACACTCAGTATCGGTTCACTGACAAGATGCAGCTTGGAAGTGGATGACAATATGGTAAGGAGGAGGCTGGATATCCTGTGTACCTATGAAACAAGATTGAAGGACAGTGCAGCAAAGCCACTTGGCTTGGGATCCAGCGCCTACTACTCAGGGGCAGAACAGACTAGAAATGGTGTGGGAATTGTGATGCTGGACAGTCTTTTGAAGACCGTGATGGATGTCATCAGAATTAAAGACAGACTCATGTCAATCAGACTCAACTGTAAAGATAGGGAAGTATTCATAATTTCAGCCTATCCTGCACAGCATAGTTGTGATAGCGAGAAAAAGAAAGGAGTGCATTCAGTCAGCAGTTGCAGATCCTACTAGATAAAGCAGGACAACATGAGTGTTGATAATGGCGGACCTGAATGCTCACCTTAGGATAGACATACAGAACAAGGAACGACTGCCTAAAGATGGCAATGATGAAGGAGAGGCCATTCTTGCTTCTGTCTGGCAAATGGCTTGATGGTGGCCAACACATGGTTTAGCAAGAGAGACAGTCACACTATCACATATAAGTGGGGCCAACATGCAAATCAGGTAGACTTCTTCCTAGTAAGAAAAGGGCAATGAGATATAATCAGAGCTTGCAAAGTCATCCCTAGTGAAACAGTCATCACACAACACAAATCACTGGTGGCCACAATCAGCTGCAAGCAGTGGTCAAAGAAGACTCTAAGGCCAATAGAGACAAGGCTGCAAATCTGGAAGATGACTAAAGTGAAAGTACAAGAGTTCAAGGAAATGTTCAGTGCTCCAGCACTTCAGGAAGAAGAGAAAATATATAGAGTTTAAGAAAAATGGTAGAGTCTCAAAATAGGTTTAATTTGTGAACAACTGTTTTTTTGGTTGTTTCTTCCTATAAGCAACCAGATTCAATATTTGAGATCTCCTCTCAAGTCCCATTTGAAAGTATCACATCCTTGTTTTTATATGTGTGCATTCCAATCCACTGAATTCACTTTTTCCACCATTGCCATATGTTTGAATTCCCAGTTACTTCTGTTAGGTACTGCATCCTGATATTGGTACTATCATGGTGGACCACTGGTAGCAACACCTGTAGACAGAGTTTGTAGGGCAGAGTTTCCTACATTTTCACCTAGGTTCCAGTGATGTCCTCAGTGTGTAGTGTGCCTTGATAACTTTTCATAAGATTGCATGCTTCTACATAAACAGGCAAACAGATAGACACACACACAGAGACACACACACACACACAAACACACACACACACACACACACACACACACACACACACACACACACACACACACACATATCTGAAAGTCTATTGATCAAATTTTGTATACTACTTTATTGCAGTTAGTTGAATTGTATGAGACCATGGTGTAATTTCAGTGTTCTCCCACTTTTTCCAGTGTTGTGCAGCTATGGAATATATCTAAATTAGGGGGAATGGGGGAGGAGGAAGGGGGGGCTTGCCCCTTTGCAAAACATTTTTTTTGCATTTTTTTATGTTTTCCAGTTATGCTTTTTCAGTGTTGAAAATGTGGGAAAGTATAACTTGTAGTTTTGTAACTTGATGGAATATAGGGAAACACACATGCACATATTTCCACACACAGGTAAAACTACAATCTGAGTTTGTGTTCAGCAGGTGTTTAACTAGTAGCTACTGGCCCTAGCCTCCACCAGGGCAAAGTACTGCTGTTGTTAGATCCCTTCACTGCCCTAGTATGGGAAAGCTGGCATTTGCCTATCACATTCCATTCTTCCCTGACAGCTTTCCAACACCACAGTCACTAAGCAAGTGACAGTCGAGGGTAATATCAGTGGAAGTAAAACTTCAATGTAAAAGGACTACATTATTTAAGAGTAGAAAACCTAAGATCCCCACATGAGGTCAGATACAGCCTGAGTCATGCTTTATAATGGCATTGAGTACAACTTTGATTGAGGATGTAAGAATAATGTACTTGCTACAGGTACTATTGGGCATATAACAATGGCATTCAGTACAACTTTGATTGAGGATGTAATAATAATGTACTTGCTACAGGTACTATTGGGCATATAACAATGGCACTGAGTACAACTTTGATTGAGGATGCAAGAATAATGTACTTGCTACAACTGCTATCGGGTATATAACAATGGCATTCAGTACAACTTTGATTGAGGATGTAAGAATAATGTACTTGCTACAGGTACTATTGGGCATATAACAATGGCACTGAGTACAACTTTGATTGAGGATGCAAGAATAATGTACTTGCTACAGGTACTATTGGGCATATAACAATGGCCCTGAATACAACTTTGATTGAAGATGTAAGAATAATGTACTTGCTACAGGTACTATTGGGCATATAACAATGGCCCTGAATACAACTTTGATTGAGGATGTAAGAATAATGTACTTGCTACAGGTACTATTGGGCATATAACAATGGCCCTGAATACAACTTTGATTGAGGATGTAAGAATAATGTACTTGCTACAGGTACTATTGGGCATATAACAATGGCCCTGAATACAACTTTGATTGAGGATGTAAGAATAATGTACTTGCTACAGGTACTATTGGGCATATAACAATGGCCCTGAGTACAACTTTGATTGAGGATGTAAGAATAATGTACTTGCTACAGGTACTATTAAGCATATAACAATGGCCCTGAGCACAACTTTGATTGAGGATGTAAGAATAATGTACTTGCTACAGGTACTATTGAGCATATAACAATGGCATTGAGCACAACTTTGATTGAGAATGTAAGAATAATGTACTTGCTACAGGTACTATTGAGCATATAACAATGGCATTGAGCACAACTTTGATTGAGGATGTAAGAATAATGTACTTGCTACAGGTACTATTGGGTATATAACAACGGCACTGAGTACAACTTTGATTGAGGATGTAAGAATAATGTACTTGCTACAGGTACTATTGGGTATATAACAATGGCCCTGAGTACAACTTTGAGGATGTAAGAATAATGTACTTGCTACAAGTACTATTGAGCATATAACAATGGCACTGAGCACAACTTTGATTGAGGATGTAAGAATAATGTACTTGCTACAGGTACTATTGGGTGTATAACAACGGCACTGAGTACAACTTTGATTGAGGATGTAAGAATAATGTACTTGCTACAGGTACTATTGGGTATATAACAACGGCACTGAGTACAACTTTGATTGAGGATGTAAGAATAATGTACTTGCTACAGGTACTATTGGGTATATAACAACGGCACTGAGAGCAACTTTGATTGAGGATGTAAGAATAATGTACTTGCTACAGGTACTATTGGGCATATAACAATGGCCCTGAGCACAACTTTGATTGAGGATGTAAGAATAATGTACTTGCTACAGGTACTATTGGGCATATAACAATGGCACTGAGTACAACTTTGATTGAGGATGTAAGAATAATGTACTTGCTACAGGTACTATTGGGCATATAACAATGGCCTTGAATACAACTTTGATTGAGGATGTAAGAATAATGTACTTGCTACAGGTACTATTGGGCATATAACAATGGCCCTGAGTACAACTTTGAGGATGTAAGAATAATGTACTTGCTACAGGTACTATTGAGCATATAACAATGGCAGTGAGCACAACTTTGATTGAGGATGTAAGAATAATGTACTTGCTACAGGTACTATTGGGCATATAACAATGGCCCTGAATACAACTTTGATTGAGGATGTAAGAATAATGTACTTGCTACAGGTACTATTGAGCATATAACAATGGCCCTGAGTACAACTTTGAGGATGTAAGAATAATGTACTTGCTACAGGTACTATTGGACATATAACAATGGCACTGAGCACAACTTTGATTGAGGATGTAAGAATAATGTACTTGCTACAGTTGCTATTGGGTATATAACAATGGCATTCAGTACAACTTTGATTGAGGATGTAAGAAAAATGTACTTGTTACAGGTACTATTGGGCATATAACAATGGCACTGAGTACAACTTTGATTGAGGATGTAAGAATAATGTACTTGCTACAGGTACTATTGGGCATATAACAATGGCACTGAGTACAACTTTGAGGATGTAAAAATAATGTACTTGCTACAGGTACTATTGGGCATATAACAATGGCACTGAGTACAACTGTGATTGAGGATGTAAGAATAATGTACTTGCTACAGGTACTATTGGGCATATAACAATGGCCCTGAATACAACTTTGATTGAGGATGTAAGAATAATGTACTTGCTACAGGTACTATTGGGCATATAACAATGGCCCTGAGTACAACTTTGATTGAGGATGTAAGAATAATGTACTTGCTACAGGTACTACTGGGCATATAACAATGGCACTGAGTACAACTGTGATTGAGGATGTAAGAATAATGTACTTGCTACAGGTACTATTGGGCATATAACAATGGCATTGAGCACAACTTTGATTGAGGATGTAAGAATAATGTACTTGCTACAGGTACTACTGGGCATATATGTGCAATCCCATCAGCAATATTACTCTCATCCTTTCCATGTCATCCAGCTTTACCTCATGGACAAATCTGTAAACAACCCTTATATAAATTGCATGCACCTTCATGTCTACTTGTTTACATTGTTACTTTAAGGGTCTGCAGTCACTATTTTAGATTATACTAGTACAAAAACGGTTGCTACAGTGAATCCAGCTGTGTAAAGTAGCATATATAATGGCTAGTTTTTCATTTTTTTCTTTCTGGGGGAGGGGAGTGAAGTACTGTGTCTTCTACTCACCACACAGGAGGCAGCACCCACGGCACCCTTTTATTTACTATAATTTACTCTAACGTTGCTGGATCTAGAGGTAAAAGAGATGCACTGACCACTGGTTTTATGTTAAATGTTGCAGTTAAACCCCTGCACAGCTGCTCCTGCATATCTCTGTCTCATTTTTTCCTTTCTCAGTCCCATACATCCTTGATACACTAGTCCAGGCAATGCATTCCAGGTCCTTGACTATTTTCATTCACTTGCACTAACTCATGGACCTCTTTCATGTCCAGTATGCCTGTAGCCACAGGCCATTAGATGTCACTGACCACTACATTTTTCTGGCTTCTGCATGAGTTTGCATTACTTAACTTGCCTTCTGCTGTTGTTCTTATGACTCTTTGAATTGATTCTTTGGGTTCTGATAATCCCATCTCATCTACACGTTGCTTTCTATTCTTCTTTTCAGTGGCCCCCTGTTCTGCAAAATAGCCTCATAACTTTACTGAAAACTACTGAATCCTTATCCCATGAAGCTTTGGCTCTTCTTTCTACTTATTTGCTCTAGTCTCTTACGATTTAATGATGTCACATTAAAAAAAGGTCTAAAAGTTTTTGAGTTTTTGTTAATTTATTAAATTATTATTTGCTTAACCTGCCTCCTGGTTAAACAAATCTTCTACTCATTTTTGTTTGTACTAAATCCGACTAAATCAGTTCATGGCAATGTACTGAGTAAACAGTTATGCAAACACTCAGTTTGCATGAAGACTTGGCCAAATAGTAAATGGTTACTCAGGTGTTAGATATTCTTTCCTTCACAAGAGATAAAATAAATCAGTAACATGCCTCTGCCCTGCCCTAGTTTTTACAGACTACAACCAAACATGCCACACATTACTTATGTATTGTTATCCCTTACTGGCTTGACCATATAGCCATGCGAGCACCCCACTGGCTTATCTGCCCCCTTCATTCCTTCCCCTCTTTTCTGAAGGAATTTATCATCAATAACTTCATCTTTTGGCAGTAGGATTGAGAATTGAATGCTTACTGTCAGATACTTTTGGCCATTGGTCTCAACCTCTTGGCGCAAAAAATATGGACAAAGCCAAAGATAATGGGGGAAAAGCCCAAAAATAGGGACAGATTTTAAATATTCCTCTTATAAACTTAGAAAGTTACTAGAATGAAAGGTCTTGTGTTACCATACATTTTCTGAAGGATATGAGGTCTGAAACTCAAAAGCTGTCATTATTTAGTGAGTTCAGTCCTCACTGAATTGCCACTAAAATCTGGAAAACTACAAATTTTACGAGGAACAAACCATAAATATGTGTACAAAATGTTGGGCATTCTGTGAAAATCTGGATAGCTGAAAGGTATGCTTGTAGCTTAGATTTTTTTTTTTCTTTATGTTATACTCCTCCTTTTTGTGAGTTAGTACATCTGCTATATTTGTCTAAACATGGGTGGGTGCTTCCATACACCCATGCACTGGATTACTAGATTATTATCACGCTTTAACAGAATGTAGTGCTTCCTGACATTTCCATGTCCTCAAGTCTCTTACCTGGCCTCCACCAGATGTTACTCATTCTGTGGGAGCTTTTGGCCTCCTACCTTCAGGATAGGTAAGCTGATATGGGCCATGTAGTCTCATCCCTCCCACCCTCAATCACAACTCCAGCTATTGGGCCTCTCAACTAACCTTCAGGTCTTCTGATTATAGGCAGTGCTTTATTGTACTGTACCACACATCCAGCTTTCTATGCATTGTTTACAACAAAGGGAAAACCTGAAACCTAAAGGAATTAACTAATTATGTTCCTTACCATAGTTTATCCACACCTTGATACTAAATCATAGCTTAACTAAGGCAATCAGCACATGCTACTCATAAATTAAAAGCAAAACTCGTCAGTTATGAATTTCTGATTGGTCACTATATAAAAACAGATCTCACATTTTAATATGTCATTCAAGATGACAAGCTTGATTATTGCTAGGTTTCACAAGCCACATAAGTTTCACATGGCTTTTCATGCCAACAAGAAAATGTACTTACTATATATTAACTGCTTTGTAAATAATTGGCCTTTTAAAGTAACAGTCTGTGATTAATTCAATACACAAGTCAGGCAGTTGAAGTACAGATATAAGCAGTAGCATCAATGCCATTTTAACAGAGGTACATCGGATTTACGTTGCCATCCAAGGCTGCTAATTGTTTTCTTTAAGAGAATGTTAGAGAGATAGAGATACAAGTGAAATAGTATGAATCACTGCTGTCTCAAATAATTTTCAGGTCATTAAACTTTTTATAAATCAGACGGCGATCAAGGAAGTCACATGTACAAAAAGTGTGGTTATTTGTTACAAGTTTTTTTAAAAATAGTGTTGACTTCTGCAAAGCAGAGGGATGGGCCCTGACTGCATTCCAGATGGCCTGGATTAGATCAGCAGTTTGAGTGCTGATAGAGCAGACCAAGAAGGCATGGAAGTGAGCAGCCAATACCAGCTCATCCATTCTGGGGAGGAATGCAATATCAGTCTCTGCATCACTGCCACCTGGTGAAGAGGAGGTAGTATAGCAACTGATGACAGGTCCATTGGTCTAGTACTTTACTCTGTAAATGGGGGTTCTAAGTATGTGTACACACAATCATGCGCCAAGTAGTGAAGGCCTAGTTACAGTATAGCACTTGTAGCCTCCAAGGGGAAAAGAAGTTAGGAAAAATGTATAATCTTCTGGGATGATACCCCTTCCATTAGTTGACTCCAGTTCCACAACCAGCTCAAAGGTGATGGCTTGAAGACAAATCTACAGTGGATAAAAGATCTCCCCATGTGGTAAAATCTGGAGCTCATGTTAGGGAGTATAAGGGAACAAAAGGGCACAATAAACCAATGGGAGGGACATAAAGCCAGGATAGAAAAACAATTAAAGCAAAGAACAATTCAAAGTAATAAAATGTTTGTTCTAAAAATTTCATACTAAAAATGCAAGGTTTCTGACACACTAGTCCTTCTTCAGACTTGAAGAAGTAGTAGTGAGTCCAAAAGCTTGTAGTTTTACTATGAAATTTTAAAATAAAGAATGTATTATTTTCAAGTGCCATGTCCACTCTACAGTTATTCCAGAACTTTATTTTCTTTGTATTGTGCTTCTTTGTTTTTTTTTTTCTTTTTCCTTTTTGGTGTTATTTTTAATCCAATCATTTAGCAGTACTTGAGTTGTCTGGTGTTGCTTTGTTGTTTTTTTTAAATAAAAAGTTTTTCTTATTATAAAATTTCATATGCTCTGTATTTGAATGTGCCTTTACAGCCATGTCCTTTAAAACAGGTTCATATTATAACACTGAACGCTAAAAACAGTGAACGGTGTCACATCGTCACATATTCAGCAAATGCTGAAAATTTCGAAACCACAGAACAGTGATTTCTTTCTACGGAAAGAAATCGCTGTTCCAACCCCCCCAAAAAAACATTAAACACTTCCAAACACATGCACACATACCCTAACCCTAATTATACCCCCCCAAAAAAACAGTAAACAACTAAATACACATATTCACTTAACCCAACCATATATCTAACAAAAAAAACAGTAAACATTTTAAAACATATGCACTTACCTTAACCTGCACCCTAACCCTAAGGTCAGTAACTCTCGCACATTACATAAACAGTTGCAAACACAAACACACTTACCTTAACCCTAATTCTACCCCCCAAAACAAAAGTAAACAGCTAAAAACACACATGTAACTCAACCATACATCTAACACAAAATAAAAAACAGTAAACACTTTCATACATATGCACTTACCTTAACCCACACCCTAACTCTAAGGTCAGTAACTGTTGCACAATCACTCTCGGGAGCTATACTGGCAAGGGACCACACTACACTCCAGAACAGGCAAAGCAAAGAAGTGGTCGAGCGACTTCTTTCCCAGGGAAATAATTAGCTGAACAGCCGCTTCGCTGTTTTGCCTGTTCGCCCTACATGTGTTGACAAAAACGCATTCGACAAAATGCGTTTTCGTCATTCTAATATGAACCCCTTTAAAACGTGCTTTTATATTGTACATGTGATCCCCATGTTGCAGTCAATTTCTTATTTGTAATAAAATGCTACCGTGCTGCTTGGTAGGGTGCCTGTGATAAACACCATATAAACGCTAGCCCTAGAATTTAGAAAAACACTTAACACTTGCACTAATTGCCCAAGCCAGGTTGGAATGAGAATGACTTCATTATCTGCTAATTAGCATGTCTCTGAATCACACACTAGTGCTGCTGACCTGACCTGACCTCACTAGAGTTCTCCCTAGAGGTCCATGCATCATGTCGGCAAAGGCGTCTACTACATAGACGTACCCACACACACACACACACACACACACACACACACACACACACACACACACACTTACATGCACACACATCCAGACTCTCAGCTCCCTGTTTAACCTTCCCCCCAGTGCAACCATCTAGGCAAGCACATACTCAACCACTTCATTCATGCCCCTACAGACAAAGGCATCCATGAAAAACATGTCCACACACTAACACACACCCCAGCCCCACATCTTCTCTGAATGTACCTGTACTCCCATAGGAATGAATGGGTGACTGCCATGTTTTTAGGCAGTTACCTTTTTCCCTTAGAATAAAACTTCTCTGAATGGTTCTGTTAAGCAAATCTGGAGCCACCAACATTGCTAGAGAAGGACAGCACTTGGATAATTAGAATTAGCCACCCCCCCCCCTAGGCTTCCAGCATTATCATGATGCTGTTTTGTCTCTATCTTCCTCCACACTGTGCCCACCCAATTAGAAAATCTCAGCAGTGGAGCTGTCTCTGAATCAGAAAACCTTAGTGCAGTGAGGAATAGCCTTACCGAATTCCAGAGCATGAAGGGTATGTGCATGTGTCCTTCTGCGAAGTAAAGAACTGTAAGCTAATATGGAGTATTATGATCGAGTCTCTGATCATAGCCAAGTTTATATGTGACTGAGCCATAAATGTGATAAAATTCACCTGGAACCTTTGTTCTGATTTTGGAGGATGATTTCTACAACATTGATAGGATATGATAAGATGTACATGTTATCGAAATATTGTTTTACTGTTTTGGGGTCTAGGATATTCCAGGATCATACTCTTTAACAAGAATGCATCATATGGGCTGATACACTAGAATTGTGAAAGCTGTTTACTGAAAATATGTTTTGAAATCATTTGTATGTCTAGTGAGTATATTATGTACAAAACAGATATCTGTTAGAGTTTCATTTTCTGGGAATGAGTGAGTTCTGAGGCTATTGATCCTGACGTTAATAATTTCTAAAAACATGCAACCTTTCCCCTGGTTCAGATTTTATACTTATTTTAAGTTCATTTGATTTCCTCTCAAAAGTTTTCCTGATAAACATGAGTTATGCAAATGTGCCCTGAAGGCAACAAAGCAAGCTCAACACTTCATCAAGTTGCCCGTTTGTTGTAACAAAAACACTTGCATCTGTCCCTCACGTTTTGTTATGTGCCTATCCCTAGATTTAAAACCCTTATGTTAAATTACATGCCACCGCTCTCCTCATCTGCTCATTTCAGAGTCTCACCACCCTCCCTGTAATGGTTGTGTTCTTAATCTTAACATTCCTGCTTCCAGTTTTCATACATGGCTGCCACTTTCCCATCTGAGCCTGAGAAAAGGTTACCACATCCAAGGAAGGCAGCAGACACACAAATTACCCACTCCTGACTCGGGGAGGTAGTGACGAAATTAACTTGGTGACTCTAGATAAACTCAGGCTGATTGTGTGCCCTCATGGCAGCAATGTAACATTCGAATTTCTGCCTTATCTGACCTCTGAAGAGTCAGTGAAATGTTCCCTTCACTTTCTCTTCTCATTAATGTACATAATCAGTCTTGCAGACAATTAGATGTTCCAGTCTTATTATATTCTCCTCAGCATACTACCACACTAATGTCGCCTCCTCAGTAAGGTCTCCAGAAATGTTAGCCACAGTACTCCATCTGTGGTCTTTTAAATGCCCTATATAGTGAAACAGTGACAGCTACCTCCCACGAACCACTTCCCTTACAGTGCATCCCATAATACTAGTAACCTTTACTTCTGTCCTCTCACAGTGTGCTGCATCATTGAGGCTATAGGTGATGATGACATCTCAGTCTTCATATTTACTACTTTTATTCTTCACCTAGCTTGCATATTTTCCCAGATATACCGCCAACAAGCATGATTTAGTATTCTAATGATTGGTTCTACTACCTTCAGCACTTGGCTCGAGAGTTTGATTCTCATTTGTGATACCTTCTTTATCAAGACTACATGTACATGTATAAACATTGATTTTTTTTGGGGTGCTCCTGTTTCTTCCCACATCACAAATATATGGCTGTGAATGTGTGTGTGTGTGTGTGTGTGTGTGTGTGTGTGTGTGTGTGTGTGTGTGTGTGTGTGTGTGTGTGTGTGTGTGTGTGTGTGTGTGTGTGTGTGTGTGTGTGTGTTTGTGTGTGTGGGAGGGTACATGTGGGTGGGTGCGCACATGCATGCTTATCCTGGGATAGACTGACAGCCTATCCGGGAGTGTTTGCTCTGCCTTGTATCCAGTGTATGCATTATAGACTCTGGCTCCTCATGACGCTACACTGAATAATGCTGCTAATCACAGAATGAATAAATAACTACATCAAATCCTAGTTGCCATGTATCTTATGCATATATTTATGTATATCTGTTCAAACAATCTCACCCTCTCAGGAACATGGTTACAACCCCTTATTACAGACTCTGAAATCCTCCCCCCCCTGGTTAAAACATCCTCCGCCTCGATCAAAACAAGAAACGAGGTGGTAATTATACCTTTCAACCTTTTATTGCAATAAATCTGGACGAAGCCAGACAAAATGGGGGGACAAAGGCCCTAAAATAGGGACATATTTTAAATATTGCTCTTATAAGCTTAGAAAGTTGCTAGAGTAACAGGGTTTGTTTTAACATACATTTTCTGAATGATTTGAAGTCTGGAATTCAAAGGTATGTCATTATTTATTGATTTTAATCCTAAGATCATCCCAGTGATTTGCCAAAAAAAACACAAATTTTATGAGGAATAGACCAAAAATAGTAGCCAAGACTCTGAACATCCTGCTAAAATCTGGGCAGCTGAGAGGTATGGAGGTGGTGTAGTTATCATATACCCTGACAAACTTTTTCTCAATCCTCTACCTACATCTCCTCCCAATTTCCATCCAGCTGAAATTCTTATTGCTATCTGTAAATTAATCACAAAAACCTAGCCATAACAGCAATTTATATCCCACCTGGCAACAACATCCCTACTCTCAAACACTTTCTCTCCTGGGCATCTCAAAACATCTCTTATGAGACTATCATCCTAGGTGATGACAATATTGACTGGAACTCCCTTAATTCCTGCTCTACCAATACTAGCATCAGTCTCTTTGGAGTCTTTCAACTCATCACCTTTTCCACCCGTATCAATAAACATACAAATAACAGCACTACCCTTGACTGGATCCTCACCTCTAACCCAAATCTGTATCACCATGCCACCATTCTATCTGACTCCCTCAGTGACCATCTCCCTGCCCCATGTGTTACGACACTCACCTCATCTGCTAAAACCTCACCATTACAAAGAAATCCATAACCTCTCTAATTTCTGCCCATATACCTTCAGTAATTTTATCTCCTCTATTAACTGGTCCTTTCTCTACACCCTCCCTCTCAAAGAGGCTGTTTCTAAATTTAACAACACCTTCCTGAATATCAAATACAACATCAACAAAGAAAGATAAAATGCAAATACGACAAACCAGCATCCACAAAAATAATTTAATATCCTCTGGTGTCTCGGCTTACAATGCCTTCAATGGAGGAATTGTAAGGTGAGGCACCAGAGGATATTAAATAATTTTTGTGGACACTGGTTTGTCGTACCTTCCTGAATATCCTTACCTCCTTAGCCCCCACTACAAAAATAAAAACAAAAAGAAACATTGCTCCATGGTTAACCCAATCCACCTGTATACTAATGCATAAACGAAACAGCGCCTGGAAAACCTGGAAACAAACTCCCATCTCCATCTCCAAACCTATAGAGAACATAGGAACCTAACCAAGAAACAAGTCAATCTGGACAAAAAGCAATACTATCAAAACCACTAGATAACCCCATCTCCAGCATGAAAAAAGTTTGCAATAGCATCAACAGACTCTTACATCCAGGCAACCCTTTTACCCCCCAGTCCCTGTCCTAACAGCTCACCAACAGAAGCTGCCTCCTTTCTTAATTCTTTCTTCATTGACTCTATGAAAAAGTTAACTAAACCTGACAACACCTCCCTCCCCTTCTGATCCCCTTGCCTCTACCAATTCCACCCAGTTTTGTCTTAAACCTGTCCCTACTGCATACATCAAATCTCTTCTTATCAAACTGAAAACCTGCTCCCCCTCTGCTGACAACTTACCTCCTCTGTTCCGTAAACTTGCAGATAACTCTGTTGCACATCCAGTCTCCATATTAGTAAACAGGTCAGTTCAAGAGAACACAGTCCCTGACATCTGGAAAAAATCCTGTCATACCCCTCCACAAAGGTGGCGGTTCATCTGAACCAACCAACTACAAACCTATTGCCATACTATCTCTCTTTTCCAAAATTCTAGAAAAATGTATTCATAACCAGCTTCTCAAACACATCATACAAGAAAACCTGTTAACTCCCACCCAACACAGTTTCCATCCTCACTACAGCACCTCTACAACTCCCATTTCATTTACACAGAATATCGACAATGCACTGGACAATAACAAACTAGCCTCATGCCTCTTCCTTGACCTATCTAAAGCCTTTAACACTGTTTCCCATATCCTACTGCTCTCAAAACTTTCTTCCCCTAACCTTGCCTCTTCTACCACACTATGGCTCTCCAGTTAACCTCTCCAACAGGTTCCAATCCATCAAATGGTTTCCTGTCTCCTCCCCCTTCCTCCCAATCCAAACAGGTGTCCCCCAAGGGTCAATCCTTGGACCTCTTCCTTTTAATATCTTTACAAATAACCTACACACTTCCTGTCCAAACTCCTCACTAATACAATACGCAGATGACTCCACTATTATCTCATGCTCTGATAACCTTCCCCACCTCCTTGCTCTTCTTACTCAAGATTCCCTCCTTTCAGTTGAAAAATGGCTGACCAATAATCAACTACTTCTCAATCCTAAAAAAACAAAACTTCTACTCTTCCTCCCCAGATCACTACATCAACATACAAATACATTCACGGGATCTTCTGTTAATAATACACTTATCTCTGTTGAAACACATACTAAACTTCCGGGTGTAATCATAGATGACCAACTAAAGTTTGACATACATATTCAGCAAGCCATCAAAAAGACCCACAAAAAACTTGGTCTCTTATACAGACATAAAAAATACCTCACTATTAATGCCAGATGTTCTCTAGCGCAGACTTTCTTTCTCCCAACCTTACTGTATGCAGCCCCTATTCTCACCAATATTCAATCCAGTCTATTAGCTAAACTTGAAACCACCTACAACAAAATAGCTAGATTCACTGCCAACCTTCCCTATCACTCTCACTACTAGCTTTAAAAAACCTACAATCGCTTTGAGCTCCATAACCAACTCCTTCTTCCCCAACTCAACCTCACATGTGCTATCTTAAATCAATCCTCCTACTGTCCTGCCCTCACAGACCTCATCACTCTCTACTCTGCTAAGCACAACCTACACAGCACAGACCTACACCTCTTAGACATCTACAAACCCAGTAAAACTATTGGCAAACTTTTATACAGCCACTCCATTGCCAACGCCTGGAACAAACTTCTCCTTCTAATAAGAACAAACAGCAACTTCCTTAACTTCAAAAAACTTCTAAAGGATGTATTTACTAATCCCTAGACCTGTCCTTGTCCCACTCCCACCTAAACTACTCCATCTCCTCTTCCCATTTCCCTCTCAGCTCTCACACTTTAGCACAACTGCTCATGTAAGGTCTTTATGATATTCTACCAACCTTTAATTTCTCTGATGGTAATTGTTAGATAGAATCTAACATTTTATATTATATTTTATATACTTAATATGTACCATGGCTGTTTAAACCCTCAATATTACTCTTGTATTCTAACGTGTTCAGTTATAAGTTGTATTCTGTTTCTCCTGTGTATATACACTTGTATATTAATATTGTATGATGTTTTGTTTTTATATTTGTTTATCTGTGGAACTTTTCTCATCAGTCTTCGATGAAAAAGGGCTCTGCAGCCCAGTCAGACTAACCCGGTTAACAAATGTCAAACAAAATAAATAATAAATAAATAAAACCGTATACTGCATACCGATTATCACTGTTTTGCAACTTTTCTGTTTGGGTCTCCATTGAAAAGGGGTTTCCAACCCACTCACTTTCCCAGTAAACAAATGCAGATGAATACTACAAATTAATATTTGTGCATATTTAATGCTGACAGTTTACCCACCCAATATTTGGTACTTAAAATCCCCCAAAATAACTATTTTTAATGTAGTTTTAGTCAGGAACTCCTCATGTTATGCAGATAGACATGGTGTATGACAGATTTATGCACTGTTATATTTCATTCATATAGTAGTAATCATTGTATGTGTGGTTTCTAGGCCCAAGTTGTTTTCTTGGCTTCTGAATTTTAGATGTGTTTTTACAAAGACGGACACACCACCACATATCCCATCAGATCTTCAGCAGTTAAAGGAGGTATACCCTGGAATGTGAGAAATTATGTTTGAATCTTTAAACCATGTTTCAGCAAAGGTACAGAGATAAAAACATCCTCCGGGCAGAGTAAAGCTTCCAAATCTCCCATTTTATTGCTGAGATTTCTAGAACTTGTCAGAAGCCATCATCACCTCTGATTTTTTTTTTTTTTAATGTTAACAACAAAATGAGAACTTTGTGTTGGCATTGTAAAACCCTATAAGGAGATTTCTCACAGCAGACAGGAAAGGATTCCCTTGTATAACAGAAGATGAAGGTTGGTAATGATGTTGTGAAAAACTGATGTTGGTATGGAAAAGCAATAGCATTTCGATAAATGACAACAGTTAGAGAGGCAACCATTACAATAATAGGGCATACTGAAGAAAGAGGAATGGAGACAAGGGAATTAAATTAAGTAACACAGACATGGTCCTTGCACTTAACTTCCATTTAAACTAGAGATGGTAGCTAGGCTTCAGATGCTTTGAGGGAATGTTGTTCCAGGTGTAGGAAGCAGTAAAATGAGATACCCTGTGAGGTGAATTTAATGAGAAGTTCAGAAAATTAAGAATGTTAGTGGTTGGGTAGTTTGGGAAATTTTTGGAGCCTGATTGGAGGGATCTGGAAAGATGATGGATAGAAAGGGTGGGTTTTAAAGATAGGTTATAGTTTAGGTAAATATTTTAGTAACTTAAATTAACATGGCTGGAAAGAAGGTGGTCCTGTGGACAAAATGTACAAGCATTTGGCCTCAGCCAAGACCTAGCAATGGTAATGCTGTTTGGGGTCTTTTACTATAAAAAATCAAATCTTATTCATGGAAATTTGAAGGATACACTTATCAGTACCAGTTTATGTTATGAGTGAGACACTATAGTCCAAAACAGGTAATACTGTCCCATTTGCTAGCCTTGCTAGGGCATGCTGGGCTTCTTTTGTGATGATTTTAGTGACACAATAGCACCCTTTCAGCATTGCGGACATTTTATTCTAACTGTTGCTAATGTGGTTATTGATAAACATATCATACCAAATTATCTGAATGTCTGCATGGTTTCCAGAGAGGAGTATTAGAGGGAAGATAAGAGTTACAGTCCAAGTTATCCAAAGAGGTCTGAGCTTTTTTACCAGGTAGCATTGACTTTTTTTCTGTATTAATCATTAACCATTTGGCTTCAAATGAAGACATATGAAACCAGAGTTTATTTGTTAGTTTGTTTTTTGAACTACTGGCTAAGAGATATGACTAGATGATGATAAAGTTGTTGACTTAGCATGTGATGCATTTTCCCACATTCTGGTTTCCGCATGTCTCATGTATTCAGATGAGATATTGAGGCTCGGTATGCATTCAAGTCACTTATTGTATATAAACACATCAGGAGCTGTAATTGTAACATATACTTCAAATTTCATAAACTAACTGACTTGTTACTTCAAACACACTTGCATGTGTATCTCCATTCATGCCTGCACTCACTCTGGCTGACTACAAAATGGCACTGATCTTGCACATGCTCAGTAACTTATATGGCGTCTATATTACGCTGTCGAAAACTCAAACTGTCGACAGCGTAATAATCAGCACGAAAATGTCGAAACCCCCAAATATTGAACACACACACACACAAAAAAAAAAAAAAACACCCAAACACAACACAAATTGCTCTATGCAGGGGGGGTCAAGCCCCCCTGCACCCCCCCACACCCCTCGCTACTTAAATATACCAATTCCAAGATCGCACTACATTGCAATAAACAGAAATCTCCCTTACGTAGATTTCCATTTACACGCGTGATGACTTTCGCTTTCGAAATTTTGGTGCCGACAATATCAGCTTCCATATTGTCAGCCTTCGACAGGGTGAAGTAAACCCCTTATATGCACGTGCTTCCTAACTACAGTGGCTGACTAGGTACAATATACACACTAATCCACATTAGTAATAAGGCCTCATCACAGAACTGAGAACTGGTTCTTTTGTAACTTTCTTGAAAGGCTGAAAAGGTATGGACACTTTAGCACATACACATATATTTGTTGAGCTGTTGTTTAAGTCACTGTTTAACTAGTTTATACAGGATGGTACCAAACCACTGGCCTTGATAGAAATTGAAAGACTAAGACAAATAAATGTCTTGCTTAGTTCAGCTAATATAGCTACAGTTACAGCCCCTCTATCCATGCTAGTGTAAACAATATTAATCAGGGAATGCAGACAGCTGTATAAAATCATGGTGGGATAATAGAATTGAGGGCATTGGAATGTACATTGGGCTGCAGATATGTTCTCTAGAAAGTTACTCAACATGGAAAGAATTGTGATGGGGTGTAAGCTGGATGAGGTGTGGCCTGGGGACAACTTTGTCTTGGAAATTAGATGATTTCCAAAGATCTGACAAGGGTCTTCTAGACAGTGACAGGTGAATGACATTGGCAAGGGGAGTGGCAATAAGTGTGTTTTAGTCTTTTAAGAACTATAAGTAAAGATGATCTGTGCCTGAAAGTTTAGATGAAGAAATCATTTTTAAGAATCCTCTTAGTCTCTTGTACAGTAATGGAAATGAAAGAGAAAGTATGAGTTGTGTCTTGTATCCTTTGGGTTGGAAACCTCCGAATGAGAAGAGGTGCCTGAAAAAGATGTTTTTAGCAGGAAAATAGAGATCCTAGGGGGACAGAAGTCCCATTAAGATTGCAATTGAAGTACATTTACAGTTATCTTAGGATACTATCGGAGACCAGTCTATGCAGGCAGGTTCTGAGAAGAAGGCATGTTCAATGTCACTGTACAATATACCAAAGGACACCATTGTGCCTGGCACTTGGAATTGCAGTGACTTACTTCTGAAAAACGCAAACTTGTTTTCTGTAAATGTGGTGGTAAAGGCTTTCACAAAATAACTTCCAGTGATGTGTGCAATCTTTGGCTCTAGATAATTGTCACTGTTGAAGTGACACCACAACCCCATGTGAAAAAATGGGAAAAAGGGTTTGTGGATGGACGGATGGATTTGTGGGTCCATTCTATTGTGTTTCTACCAGGCACATATCAGTGAAAGAATCTTTAACCAAAACAGCTCTTTTTCTATCAGGGCATACATTTGTTCAGTAGTAGTCAGTGGCCTTGAAGGATGTGTTGCTGCTTTCTTATAGGCAAAATGTGCCTAGTCTATTTTAGAAGCATCAACTTGTAAATGCAGTTTTTAGTAAGAGAGAGTAGTATACACTAAGTAATCTTAGTTGTTCTTCATATCAATCAGCGTTGCAGTAGTCTAACCTATATGGATTATATCCTGCATAGGAAATAACAAACAGCCAACTTCCAAAGCATCAGTGCACCTTTCGTATGCCCAAACTATTAGTCATCTTGCGCTGAGCTGACTGAAAGACAAATTCAGGTGGCAAGCCCTTCAGCGAGTTCCAGCCACTTAAGAGAGCGCTCCTCTCTGGGCTTCAAAGGATCAACATTAGGCTTGTGCTGTTCTACTGCTGGGCAGATAAGATCCCTTCGGGCAAAAAAACTTTCATATATTATTTGTAATGTTTTAGTTTACCTTCCTATGCAGGAAAGTACATTTAAGCTAGGAACATGTGTATTTATTGATTGCCATATGAGTTTGCTGTACTTTTAAATGGAAGTGCACTTTTGTGTTTGACTGTTTAAAATTTGATTTAAACATTATAAAACTTTTTTTTTCTGTGGAGAAACTATGTTTACATTACTTTTGGGGGCTGGTAAAGTGTATTAGAGTGCTTTTTATTTTGTTTTCATTTGGAAAAGTGAATTTATACTACTTTTGAATTTTTACTGGCTTGCGCTGGTTAGCTTCTCAAGGAAAAAGGCAATGTTTAAGGCTTGACCATGGAACAAACTACTGGCCCTATGGCCAGTCATTCTTCCAGTCACAAAATGAAAACAGGTTAACTAAACAGTCTTCGCTACTACCACAGACTAGCAGTTTACCTCGGCCTCTGATGGGCAAGTCTGCTATGACTAAAGCTGGTTCCTTGGACCATTTATCTTTTCCACAGATCCCTCTGGTGTTACCCATGCAGCCACTATGGACGAGGGGTTAGCCACATGCTCTTTGACTGTCAGGGTACCCTTAGTGGGCCACGGAGAACCACTTTCATCTGTTTTGGGGAGAAGGGGTAGAGAAGGCACCCTTGCCTAACCAGAATGCTGTGCCAATCCCTGGGGAAGCTGTTGTTGCCCTTAAAAATCATGTTGCCCTAATTTTCTTGTCAAAAAGAAACAGAAAACTAAACATATAGCTTCTCCTGCTCCAGTTTCACTGAGTGGAATAGTTTATTAATTCTGGCTCAGGGTCTTGGTCTGGCTATTGACCTTATTATCTGGTCATTTTTTTGATAAAAGAAAGAGATTCCTCTTTTCCTGAACAGAGTCAAGAAATTGAATCTGATAAGGAATGTGATGGGACAGATACATTTTTTTTTCTGCTCAAATTTCTAATTCACATCCTGCTAAGCATTCTCTTTCACTGAAACCATTTCCAGAATGTGCCAGTGTTTTCAGTGTGAGAAAGCTGAGGTTTCTCAGTCCCTCAGAAAATACTGTGACATGTTTCAAGTGGAATTCCCAGAACTTCTTCCCATTCCCCCAGTGCTGCCAATATTGGAGGATACCTTTGTTATGGCTTGTGCGTTCCCTGACAGCCAACCCTATGCACCCATGCAAGCACTTAGAATGTATAAAGTTCCTCAGTCTTTCAAATTTCTGTACACTCATCCCAGACCTTACCCAGCAGCTATAGCTTTAATCAGTCTAGCTGCTGCCAAGCATTTTGTTAATTCTAATCATTTGCTTTCTGACAAGGAGGGTAAAACAATTGATAAGTTTAGAGAAAAAGTCTATATGTCTGCTATTTTAATTTTTAGAATTTTGAATTGTCCGGCTCATATGTTAAAGTTTACGTTGACTAATTGTGAAAATATGAGGAATGTTTCATCTGCAGTTCTTTCCTGTGACAAAAAAAAGCTCTTTGCATAGTTTAGATTCTTCCATTTGTCAGGTCACTACTCAGTGTTTAATGTGTGTTTATGGCTCTATAGATACTACATCCAGGACTGTTGCCACTGGTACTGTGTTGAGGAATTCTGACTGTCTATGTTCCATGAACATCCCAGAGGATTTAAAAATGAGATTTTAATTTATTTTTGGGTAGAGACTAGTTTTCAGACCCTCTGATGCACAGGTTATCAAAAATATGTTGAGAAGGGTATACTGATAAAGGGAATCTCTCAGATTTTTCAGCCCTCCTTCTCTAAATTTTCCAAGGGCTTTTCTGCTCCCCATCTAATTTTGGCAAGAAACAAAACAAACTATATCAGCGAAATTCTGGTAAACAGATGTTTTGAAAAAAAAAACAGTGGCAGGGAAATTCCAAAAAGAAGTCAAATAAGTCAGAAGGTCCCCTCCCTGCCATCTGTCAGTCTCTTATCCCTTCCAGAAAGTCTGAATCCATTTCTCTTTTTGGCAACCGATTCTTTCAGACAAATGGGTCCTGAGTCTGATTCAAAAGGGTTACAGATAGCAGTGGGAAGAAAGCCCTTCTTTCCAGGAAATTATTCCACATCCGCCAGACCAAACATCTTTGTTCCCTCTTGTCCTACAGAACATGTTCTCTCAGGGGTAATCAAAACAGTTCCTCCGTCCCAGGTGAGAAAAAATATTTCTTCAAGAATGTTTCTGGTGCCAAAGAAAGATGTCTGAAGACCAGTTTGCATCTTTCTTTCCTAAATCAGTTTGCGATAGTGCCCATGTTCAAAATATTTTCACTTCACAACCTCTTACCAGTCTTCTTCATTGTTTTGTATCATTAAATTTAAAAGATATTTATCATCACATTCCTATCCATCTAGACTTCAGATATTTCTTAAGGTTTTATGTGCTTGGATCAAATTATCAGTTTTCTGCCTTATCCTTTGGGCTATCCACTGCTCCAAGATTGTTCTCAAAGTGTCTAGCTTCAGTTAAAGCACATTGCAGGCTACAAGTTACCTACATTTTTACACATTTAGACAACTTGTTCATCTTTGCAGAGTCATTTCAAAGCATCAGGAATCTCTCACTTGAGTGGCAGTTCTCCTCTGTAGGCTAGGATTCCGAGAGAATATTCAAAAGTCTTTTTTGACTCGGGCTATTACCTCTTGTTATTCCCACTAAAACAAAACTATTCTAGGCAGGGTCAAGGCACATTCTACCAGAGTCTTGGCTTTATCTATGGCTTTTTGGAAGGGAACTTGGACTCTAGAAGTATTCTAGAAGCAGCAACTCAGTCGTCTGTACATACTTTTACAAAGTACTGCAAGTTAAATTCCTTCTACAGGTCTAGGTCAGGCTTTACAAGGACTATAGGACTATTCTTCTGGGACTCCTTCCACCTCCCACTTGTTCTAAGTTATGGTAATCTACCATTATAGCTTAGACTATTGCAGCAGTGTTCAATATTAAGAACATTATATATTCATGCAAGTAAATTTACAATAACAGTAGATGCTTGAATGATGACTACTGCAATAGCCACTCCCTCCCTCCATTCCCCTCCCCACTTGTTTATTGGTGTGCTTTTTATACTAGGGTGTGGACATTTATTTTTTATTGTTCCTAGAAATGCCCTCTTGGGCTCATCCTCCCTCACTCAGTTGGCATGAATGCTCTGAAGGGTTTGGTGCATAAACTTGTCTTTTAGTCAGCTCAGCTCAAACTGACCTGAACCTTTGGAAACTGGTCAATTGTTATATCTTATGCAGGATATAATCCATATAACATAGCCTACTGCAGCAGTGATTAATCGGGCATCTGCTATTATGGTCAGTTTACTGACACAGCTGTACATTATCTGGTAGTAAGCTTGTTGAACACTTCTCAGACAAATGCTTATCTGTTTTGATCTACCTTAAATGTGCATTATTATAATCTGACAATATTGATAATACCTAGCTAATCATGCCAGTAATAGTCCCTATTTCAGCTTTATTTTAGGTCACTTCCATTTCTCTGAGAGCTCTAACCCTCTCAAGGTCTGGTTTTATCCCATCTTTAATAAAATATGTAAATAACTGAACATATGAAAATGTCACTTTTCTCAGGACTTAAGTGTATCCTTTTTATTTTTCATGTTCCATTTATCACTATTGGTTTAATTCCTCCAAATCTTTTCGGTTAGGAGCCTATTCTGAAGTCAAGGTATGATTAGAGTTCATGAAATTACTATTGTTTTAGTCTTTGATTTTACCCAAGAGTGCTCTTCTCAGCACCCATAATGTACCCAGAATTGCCCCCTTCTGTAATTCATATGGGGTTACATGTATTGGTAGTATGTCTGGGCATGACTGTAAATACTTTTTTTATTAAACCCATTCCTCCTACTACTACTGGAACTGTCTGGGTATCTTTCTTTCACATGGCTCTCACATCTGCCTACAATACCTGATATTTTATGACTATTATTTCAATGTGTAGCTTTTCTCCCCAGGTCTCCCATGAAATGGGATATTATTCCAATCAGACTTCCCCAGTAAATAATTTTCAAATAAAATAAAATAAATAAAAAATAAAATGTGTGCCTCTCGGTACATAAGACACAGCAAACACTGAGTTAGCAATTTCAATGATTATTGCTACTTTTTTCTTTAGTCATGGAGTGCTATATCTGTTTTATTAGCATCGTTTGTTGAACAGATGGTAATGGGGGTTACCATGTGATATGCACTTCATCATTCTGTATAGTGCATTGTGATTCATGTTTTCAGCTACTTCTGTAATATAGTGTTTGCAAAATCTCCAGTGCAACAGTCGTGTCACATTATTGTGCTTTTCAGTATATAGCTGCTCTGCCATGAGTGTATTGCATCCTGTAACAAGATGTTTGACTGTTTCCATTTTTTTACAGTACCTGCATTTGTCTTTTTCTTCCCCCTTTTCAATGGATTTTGCAAACTAACATGCAAGTAGTGCACTGTCTTACACACCATTATTAGCCTTTCATCATTTGGTGCTTGGTCCCTTCTGTTAACCATTTCTGCGACAAATCTTGGTCAACATGATGTTGTTCCAGGAGATCTCTGCACCTGCCACTATAGTTATGGACTTTCGAGTTTTCTTTCTCTCTTACTCATCAGATTCTTTTTCTTTTTTGTAATCACATTCAGTTGCTGTCTGATTTTTGCCTACTTTTGGTTTGATTTCCATTCCCACTTGACACCAAATTGCTTCTGCTAAACTAAGCAAAGATGACAAGACTTCTTTTCCTCTTGTCTTAAAACTTTCACTATACCTGGATATGATGAGGTCAGCAGATATGTATGTAGTCTCACAACTGCAAATCTGTACATGTAATCAACTTCTAGGCGGCCCATACCTCCTTCTGAGTGAAGATTATATAATCTTGGTATACACTGATTTTTATATATCACTTGATAAGGATAACATTTTTTTCTTTTTTTTCATGTCCATTCAATCCAGTACTTTCTGGGACCAGTTGATCACCCCAAAACTATAGGATAGAACAGGAAGCGCAAATTGATTTATGGCTTGGACATTATTTCTAGATGTCGAGGCAGTTTTCACTATATCAGTTTTAGGCTTCTGAAGTCTTCCTTTCTGAGCTTTATTTGCATTTGTTCATGTTTTATTGTTGATCCTTCATCTATTCCCAAATATTTATACACTCGCTCAAGTTCCTTTATATCACAAAACTGTCCCAGGTTGATACTGATTTGGTGGTGCAGCTTTCCTGTTTTGAATGTTGCTTTTGCACATTTATCAAGACCAAATGTCATTTTTGTATCAGTTGAGAAAGTTTTAACCATTTGTAGTAGTACTTTGAACCCCTCATTTGATGAACTATGCAGTTTTAAATCATCCACAAAAAGTAGACAAGAAATCTTTAAACAAGGTTGTTTTCTGGGAGCCAAATTGCAAACATAGCATAATATGTTAAGTAAACAGCTTAATGGGTTAAGAGCAAGACAGAACAACAACAGTGACAAAGAATCACGCTGGAACATTCCCCTTTGAATTGTTATCCCTGGGATAATAATTTACTCTTTGTCATGGCTAAACAGCAAAGCGGTTTGCCACTATGGTCACTGTAATGTAACTGATCAATATAGGGTGTATCTTATACATCTGGAAGCATTCCTTTATCTATGAGTGTCAAATGCTTTTTGTAATCTATCCATGCCATACTTAGATGCCTGTACTTTTTACAATTCTCCAATATGGCTTTATTTAGCAACAAATGATCCTATGACTTTTTTTAATTACCCCTTTGTTCTATTGCCAAAATAGATTTTTTTTTCTAAATTACTATAAACTCTGCATCAATTACAGTATTCAGTTTGTATATTGTCAGAAGGCAAGTTATTGGTCTATAGTTGTTAGGGTAGCTTGTAGGTTCCACTCAAGAAGGAGTATTAATTTTCCTGTTGTTAACCAGGTTGGTGTATTTTTGGGATGCACATATAATTAATTCGTATTCAGGTGTAAATCTTTGTGTAAAGGGGTTACTGCTCTTAGCCAGAAATTAGGTACTATGTCTGGGCCTGGGGTTTTCCATTTACAGCTTTTGTTAATTTTTGTCTTAATTTCTCTGGCTGTTACGTCATTCTATTTCATATATTCTACATTAAAGCTCCTAACTGTTTATTTTAATTCTTCTATCCTTTCAGTACATTTGTTATGTTTATTTATTTTATTTATTTATTTTATTTTACATTTGTTAACCGGGTGAGTCCGACTGGATAAATGTCCATTTTCAGCGGAGGCCCGGGGAGAAAAGCTCCAGGTACATAACAGACACATGAACATTGTTAATGCAAAAAAGGAAGATAGTTGAGTTCTAAATACAATATAAAGATACATCACATCTTGGGAAAAAAATAACAGCAGCATATAAAAAAACATAGGTCAGTTACAGTTAAGGATAGTGAGGTAAGAGAAGGGTAAATGATAGTGGTTAATCAGGTTTGGAACAGGGACATTGCCAGAGAGTATTGAGATGGGGTTTAAGCTTTTTTTTGAATTGTAGGAGTGAAGGTTCTGAGGTGATCATGGTCGGTAGGGAGTTCCACATTTTACCTACAAAGTTTGAGAATAGAGAAACCCCAGCAGAATTATTGGCTTTGGTAGTTTGAGCTAAGATCTTATTGGAGAAAGATTGCAGGTTAATATAGGGGTGAATGATGTTTTTCAGAGCTGGTGTTTTCTCTGGGTGATACAGTATCTGGTGAGCCATTTTGAGTTGGTTGAAATGGAGTTGGCTGGAAAACTCTAACCACCCTAGTTGCTTCAAGTTAGTGCAGTGGTGCGTTCTAAAGGTGGAATTTGTGGCAAATCTAGCTATGTGATTGTAACAAGAAGCAAGTTTGTTAAGGGCTGTCTTGTTTAAGTTTGTAAAATGGGGGAGGCATAGAAAAGAGTTGATAGTAGGTGTGTGCTGGCAATTGTAATTTTAGCGTGAGGAGTGAGAAAGTGTTTACTTTATAGAGAGAGCCAAGCTTTTTATTGACGGTTTTGATGGTTAGATTGAAATGGGTGTCAAATTTAAGGGAGTTATCAATGGTAACACCTAATAGCTTTGTGTGAGCTTCTGGTGATATAGTGATTCCATTGGAGGATGTAATAGAGAAGGTGGGGGGAAGAGTCTTGTTAGTGGGTGAGAAAGTAAGTAGTTTTGTTTTGTTGGGGTTGAGAACTAGTTGACGACTTGAGAACCATTTTTCTATTAGGTTGAAGGTGTCTTGGGTTGAAGCAGTGAGGTCTGCCAGGTTGGAGGCAGTGCTGATGATAGTCAAATCATCTGCATATTGAATGCATGTGGCATGGGGTGATTGTGGGCAGGTCATTAACAAAGATGGTGAAGAGAAGAGGGCCAAGAATAGATCCTTGGGGAACTCCAAGTGTAACAGGTAGGCATGTGGATAATTTGTCCTGCCATAGAACAGCCTGTTGCCTATTGGACAGGTAGGATTGGAACCATTTCAGTGTGGAATTGCTGAGTGATAGTTTTTCTAATGTATGGAGGAGTTGAATGTGGTTCACCATATCAAAGGCCTTGGAGAGGTCTAAGAAAAGAGCAGATGATAGTTTATTATTGTTTCTGAAGTTATTGATGGTGTTAGAAAAGGATAGTAGGGCTGATGTGGTACTGTGATTTGGCCTGAAGCCATGTTGGGAGTTGGCTAGAATTTTATTTTTGGTGAGGTGTTCCATCAGTTGTTTGTGGACACACTTTTCCATAATTTTAAGAGTATAGCTATAGGTCTGTAGTTGGTTAGCTCTAGTGAGCTACCACCTTTATGGAGAGGAATAATGTGGGACATTTTCCATTTTGCACATTTATCAAGACCAAATGTCATTTTTGTATCAGTTGAGAACATTTTAACCATTTGTAGTAGTCCTAGTCCATGTTCAGCAGGGTTTTCATAAATACTTCTCCAAACAGTGCCTGTTTCTTCTTTTCTTGTGGCATTTCTATTAATGTTGCTTTGTTTCCAAATTCTCTATAAAATCTTTTTTTGAGTCATCAATGAATTGCTTATTTTGTACATTTTCTTTATATTTATCTACATACCTTTTAAGTTTTTCTGCCAGTGCTGATATTTTTAGTTTATTATTGGCAATAGTAAATATGTTCATAGGTAAATATTAGACTATCAATCTGAAGATTATTACAAGCCTAGGAAATAACCAGAGATCAGAATCAAACCTTGTACCTAGTGTTTAGGAGATAAAGACCATGACCATTATGCCAAACCCTCACTTCATAATGAAGGTCCCCTACTTTTTGATAGGTACAGTGGAATATTTTACATCTACATGAGCTACCACCAACTCAAGCAGATGGGACCCTAGTTTAACCTCTCACTTGAAGGATGATGCATTCAGGAGTACAGCATCCACTTAAGCTGCACTGCAGGGTCAGCAATCTATCTACCTGCTGTGGGAATAGAACCAACAGCTTACTGCATCAAAGGCAAATGCACCACTGACACTGTGATATGTTAAATCCTGGTTTGCTTTGATACTGCATATTGCTTTTACCAGGTCTATGTTTCTAAGTATTTTTGATAATCTGTTCCCTTTTCTATATTCTTCTAACAGTGATACTTCTTGTCTTAGTTGCTTTATAGTTTTCTCTATTTGAAGCTTCCAAGGTGGCACTTTATTAGTTTCCTTCCTCTTTCTTGTTACTCTACATTTTTTGTGGTAGCACTTTGTCCATTATTAGATTAGCTGCACACTATGTTCTATTTATTTGTGCTATATCACATGAATTACTCTTAATAGTCCTGATTACTCTGTTCATCAGTGTTACCAATCTTCTAACATTTTGTGTCTTATTTACTTTCTGTAATCCATTTCTTTTATCTATCTTAATTTGTCTATCCATCTCCATTAAATAAAGCAGGTATTCACTTAAGTCATTTTATTCTGGATATTGGGTATCTTCTTTGCTCTCTGTTTCCTGCAAGTAATAGGTTCATACTTATATACTAGGCTGTCAATCACCACCTTTAGAAGCCTAGCCATGCAATCCAACCTAATTGTGTCCCTATGTATTATGGGTGTTTATGGGGGGTATGTTAGGAAGTTTATAGGTTCATAAGTATGTACTAGGCTAATGACCACCAGAGCCAGGGCTAACAATCCCATTACTTTAGTGATTATAACCAACAGAAAGTTCCAGAAAATCTTTGTGTGACATGTCATCTTCAGATGCATCCTGCATCATCTGCTGCTCATATGTGAAGCCTCTATAGAAGCATCACTCTGCAACATTACCTGTGTTCCACTACATGAACAATTGCATCCTGTTCCTTTTTGGCCTGACAAGACCTGAATATGTCTATAGTGGCCATAGCACAATCAAACACCATGGCACAATCAGACACTTTAAAAACTTTCTTTTCCTCTAAAACTCAACTTGTGCTGAAGTTAGACTGAAGTAAAAATATAAAAACTAGCATCTCCTGACTGCAGTATTAAGTCTGGAGAACTTCCCTGTAGCCTGACTGATCATCAGCTACACTAAAAAACTTGGTACCTGCCAAAATTAGCTGTCTATATCATTAAATATGGGTAAAGGATTCTATGGTCTTTTTATAACTTTTTTTTTAAATAATGCAAACAAAAAAAATAAGCAGATGCTTTGTTTGTTTGTTTGTTTGTTTGTTTGTTTGTTTTTTGTTTTAGGTATTTCACCAACCATTAAAACATTCAATCAGTCCATTGTCTTAGTGGTCTTGGCAAGTAATGCTGTAATCTCCACCAAATTTATTTACTCTCTTAAAGTGATTTGCTGACATTTCTATATACATCACAGCATGCGATGAGCCAAGTGCTGCAATGTATTTTCCAGCTTGTCTTTCCTTTCTCTTTTTGGGGTATTTTTTAATAAAAATCTCCATAAACTTTTTATTAAACCATGGCCCCCCAATAAATTTAGCTTTACCAGTTGTAACATTACTATAGGATAATGTGAGATGTCCAAAGACTTCAATGGGGTACCTTTGCATATGCACCATGGTGCACCCATTAATGTCTATGAACACAACAGATGCTTTGCCTCTACCTATGTCACTATGGTTAAATATCCTTGTTTTTCCTTAGTGGCATCAGTGAATGGAAAACACAAAGTTTACAGCTGATTTTAAATATGAAGATGAGGGTGAAAACATTTCCAGATGGAGAAAAGTGCTGTTCAGGAGTTTATGCACTGCAAGTTGTACTGCAAAGGTAGGTTTAGAAACATCAGCAAATTACTTTAAGCAGATATACCAAGTTAAGGGAATTCTCATTGATGGCTAAAAACAGGGACTGCTTTTGGATCAATTTGTCTTTCCCCTAGGAATTGACCAAAGCTTTGGAAAACAGCTGCAAATTTCTCCAAAATGCTGTTGTTTGAACTTTTCTTTTTAGCATTAAACAACACAATGAGCTCTATCAGACTTGTATGCAAACATGATTTCAGGTTTGTACCAGGGTTATAGTTGTATTCACAACATAAAAAACAAAGAAACTAGTGGTCTTAAAACTTCTATGATGAGCTCAGTCACAGTAATTTTCAAAACCCATGAAACCCAGGTAGTGTTCCAAAGCAACATACCTTTATTCATCACAGACAAGTGATCCTCAGTAACAAAAAATTAAAAATATTTTAACATTGTTAAACATGCCATCTTTTATATACTTAAAAGTAAATCTGGAAAATGTATGTATTGTTTAATTTTAAACCAGCCTATTCAAGGCAAACAGTATAAACAGGGCCATAAAAGTGCATTTTAGAACAAGTACCCATCCCACACACTACTACTGATTAGATCAAACTAAATCCTAATTAAGGAAAACACTACCTATCTATTTGCAACCCACATTCTAAAATCAGCTATTAAAAAAAGCATAAAATACACATAAAAAGTCTTAATGCCGTGGTGGTACGGCAGTAGCGTTGTTACCTCACAGCAAGAGGTTCTCCGTTTGATTCTCGGCGTGGCTTGGGAGTGCCTTCTGTGTGGAGTCTGCATGTCCTCCCCACAGTTGGATAGCATTCAAAAGACATGCCTGCGTAAATGGGCGTGCTTTCGTTGAAGGTTGGGCGTCGAGCTGGCACCTCAGCGTTTCGTAAAAAAAAATCTACTGCCAATCATTAGCGGACTGGAGTTCCGCTGTGGCGACCCCTTACTGGGAAAAAGACAAAAGACAAACAAACACATAAAAAGACTTAACTAAAATCACTTTGGCTACCTAATGCAATAAAGCCTTCATCAGGTCTGTGACAAGAAAGAAAAATCAAGAAAAACACATAGCTATCTAATCATAATCTAACTAGAACACTATAAAAATAAAAATACATCTGTAATAATATCATCTAGTAAATATTCATCCATGTGTATGTGTGCATAAAAAAACTAACAGCTCAGAAAAAAATATCAGTGCTCTGAAAAATAAAACTGTCATGATAGTTTTCATGTTTACAGCCCCAACACATTTATACAATGAAAACTAGTAGAAAAACAACATACAAAAATAGAGAAAACAGTGGAAAAGTAAACTAGTAATATATAAAAGTGTGCAGGTATGTGCATGAGTGTGCATGAGCATCCACCAGTATGGTAAATGGGGGAATTATACCAATACTACATGGTAATAGTGGCATGAAAAATGTGTGTTTTGAATTTACCTTTTAAATCTGTGGCATGATGCAATAAATCTAATCAAAGCAGAATTGAGGTTAAAGTAATTAAACATATATACATTTATACACATTCTGCATATAATTTGCATTATTATTTAGTGTATTTTTAGCATTAAAAATATTTCCTCAAAAAATTCCCTAAAAACCTTTACAGATGGTGTGGAAGCTTATGTAAATTCAATACACTCTTAATAGATCAATAATAAAGTCCTGGTTTTCTGAATGCATTTAATTTCAACTGCCAGCATAATTCCTTTTTCTCCAAAACACCATTGACGTCCCCCTTCACCCTCATCCATCTCCACACAGTCCAGAATGATAAACTTAAAACCAGAATGTCTGGGGTGTTCTAATAAGTGTTTGATTGCATTCACAAAATAAAATTCGAAGATGTTTTTACTACCCTTTTATTAACAATTCATGTGGGTGTAGCAAATTTTATCTATAATCTAACAAATACCTAGGAAGAATATTTGAAAAATTTTCTGAACTTCTACATCAGTGTCTAGTTTAAGCTTAATGGAAAACCAGTAAATACTAATTCTGACTCATTGCCTTCATACCCTTTTGTAACTGAGTTAGCAATCTGTTATTTCCTGTCCTGTACTTTACGGAGCATTTTGCAGTGTATGATCTTGTTCTTTTTATGTTTTATTTTTTTTCAGAACATATATACATGTCTATGCAAAAAAAAAAAAAGATCAAACATGACAATTTGTTTGCATGTGACCTTTTGTAGGACATATATGAAACTTTGTGCTTTGACCACATTTCTCACATAACTTTGAATGTATTTCTTCAAACTGGCAATCTTTACAAATTGCTGTAAACCACAGTATGAGCTGAGCTTTTCTGCTACTGCATGAAAGTGAAAGAAATGAATGTTTAGCTTAAATAAATTAAACTGGTTTGAACTACACAACTACCTAACATATTAACAACTAACTACAGCACACAAACTCATTCATCATCCAGAAAAATGCCCTGCACTACAAGGGACCTTCATTCTAGTAACAAATTCTTACTACTTACAAATAAGTCAAATAATGTTGCAGGAGACTCTCTCTACTCCCAGTACGTTGCTAAAATCTGGAATTGTGTCCTCACACAAATAAAACTCCATATCTTCGCCAGGATTCAGAAGCACATAATGCATTACACAGTCCTGTTTCTGACAGGATTGCTCAGTATATTATGCTACATCCATTTAAAGACTACCGTAGCTTAACAGTGGTAAAAAGGCTCCGGTCCATAATGCTGGCAAAGGTTGCATGCAATCTAGGGGCAAGGTTAATTAGCCATGAGTGCTTCCCCAGATTTTTTTTCCAGGACTAGAATAACAAGGCAGGGTGATTCAAAGAATTGCTCTATCGAGCTATATGGAGAGTGAAGTGAAAAAATGTATTTTGTCTTTTGATATCCATCCATCAGTTCATTTCTATGGCAGGTGCAGGATTGTAAACAGTGTGGCAAGTTGTTGTTGTTGTGTTTTTCGGCTTTTCCCGGTTAGGGGTCGCCACAGCGGAACTCTGGTCCACTAATGATTGGTAGTTGATTTTTACGTGCCGAGTTACCAGCCCTGACGCACAACCTTCAACGAAGGTACACCCATTCACACATGTCTCCATGCAGAAGATGCTGTAGCTGAGAATCGAACTGGGCAGCGTCTGACTGTGAGGCGACAACGCTACCGCAGCACCGCCACCGTGGGTAGCAACACCACTGTGGGTGCGGCAGGTAAGTATTATAAACCAGTGTGTCTGGTGGCTAGCAAGTCTGTATGTATATGTATATATATATATATATATATATATATATATATATATATATATACACACACATATATATATATATGGATCTATCTGAGTTCATCGACATTTTAAAATACCGAAAACGAATTAACCGACACCAAAACAACGAAACTCATTTAACCGACGCCAGAAGATCGACAGTTCACAAACACGACATCGCATACACCCGACACAACATACCAACAAACAAAACACATCCCCTATCCAACACTCACACACACAACACAAGCACACCAAAATCCTTACAAACAAACACTAACCCATACATACACAACTAACCACAACCCTGACCCAAACCCTTACCCTAAGGTCCGTCACTATCGCACACTCACCCAACCCACTCTAACCCTAACTCACTTATCCCACCCCTACCCCTACAAAACACCAACATTGCACACTTACCTTACTCGACACTCACCTAACCCGCTCTAACCCTAACTCACTTATCCCACCCCTACCCCTACAAAACACCAACATTGCACACTTATTACTCGCACACTCACCTAACCCGCTCTAACCCTAACTCACTTATCCCACCCCTACCCCTACTAAACACCAGCATCGACACTTACCTTACTCGCACCCTTACCCCATCACAGCTTCTCAGCGTCGGTGTCTTCCTCCGTCGGTCTTCTGCCTCGTCGATCTTCTGGCGTCGGTGACGTGACTTTCGACATTCTCGTGTCAGTTAATCCATTGTCGGTATTTTAAAGTGTCGATGAACTCAGATAGACCCATATATATATATATATATATATATATATATATATATATATATATATATATATATATACAGAGAGAGAGAGTGTGAGTTATGTGTTTGTGTGTGTGTGTGTGTGTGTGTGTGTGTGTGTGTGTGTGTGTGTGTGTGTGTGATAGAAAGAGAGAGAGGTTGTTTGTGTGTGTGTGTGTGTGTGTGTGTGTGTGTGTGAGAGAGAGAGAGAGAAAGAGAGAGAGGCTGGATGTGCGTGTGTCAGTTTACATGAGTGTCTGTGTGTCAGTGAGTGAGTACATGTTTGTAGGTGCCTGTGCAAATGTGTTGTGTGGGTTTGTAGACAAACAATTAGTCTCTGAGGTTTTGCCTAAA